>NW_016107598.1:2018375-2036843 GCF_001604975.1 Cebus imitator
GCCTTTAAAAGAAACTTATTTTTAACATTTATTAGTAATAGTAGTAGCATTTTTTATCAAGAAGGGAATTTTGAAGAGGAACTTTTCTACTTCCTACAGTACTTTCTCTTCTACTTCTATCATCTATTACAATATTTCATGTTATGTTCGAAGTATTTGAGGCATTCTGTATCAGAACAAGAGGTCCTTGAGGAGATCGGACCAACAGGGGCTGGTCTAGCACACAGCATATTGAGCCTCCTTAGTAAATATTCATCAACTAAATAAACTAAGTTAGTTAAATGCATTTTATTTATTTAATTATTTATTTTTGTGACGGAGTTTTACTCTTGTTGTCCAGGCTGGGTTGTAATGGTGCCACCTCAGCTCACTGCAACTTCCGTCTCCTGGGGTCAAGAGATTCTCCTGCCTCAGCCTCCTGGGTAGCTGGGATTACAGGCATGTTTTGTATTTTTAGTAGAGACAGTTTTTTTCCATGTTGGTCAGGCTGGTCTCCAACTCCTGATCTCAGGTGATCTGCCTGCTTCGGCCTCCCAAAGTGTTGGGATTACAGGCATGAGCCACTGTGCCCAGCCAGTTAAATGCATTTTTGAAGATTCAACATTATCACGAATACTCTTCTTTTTTTGGTTCATTTCACTGCAGCTCTTTGGGATTGGAGAAGGTATAGGATAATTTGTTCCTTTAAAAATGTATCTGAGGCCAGGTGTGGTGCCTCATGCCTACAATCCCAGCACTTTGGGAGGTTGAGGCAGATGGAGTTCGAGACCACCCTTGCCAACATGGTGAAACCCCACCTCTACTTAAAATACAAAAAATTAGCTGGACGAGGTGACAGGCACCTATAGTCCCAGCTACTTGGGAGGCTGAGGCAGGAGAATCGCTTGAACCAGGAGGCAGAAGTTGCAGTGAGCCGAGATCATGCCGTTGCACTCCAACCTGGGCAACAAGAGTTAAATGTCATCTTAATAAATAAACAAATATGTGTCTAATATTTGGCAGCTTAAAAATAGTTTCATATACACGTTCTTCTTGATTTTTGTTGCAATCATATGTCGCAAGCTAGGGTAATGAGTTTCAGCATGATTAACTTTCCTAAGGTTACATGACTTTAAGTGGTAATAATAATGATAATAATAAAATAATAAAATTAATGAAAGAAAAACTAACATTTATTTAATAATTACTAAGTCCAAGCACTGTTTTTTGGTTTTTGTTTTTTCGATTACCTTGCTGTATCTAATTTGATCCTTTCCACTATGTGGCAAGTACTATTATTATCTGCATTTTATAGATGGGGAAATTAAGATCTCTGTATTGGGGTAGAATTAGTGTCCCAAGTTATTATGTTGCACTGGTATTTACTGTGACCTCCTGATGATTCCTAGTGGTTATTTTCTATGGCATCTTTTTGTGTGTGTATTATTTATATTAACATGTAATGGGTTTGTTATAATTTTAAATAACTTAATAATTACTTTAAAATCTGCTTAAATTTTTTTCAAGACAGGGTATTGCTATATTGCCCAGGCTGGTTTTGAACTTCTGAGTTCAAGCAATCCACCCACCTTGGCCTCCCAGAGTGCTGGGATTACAGGCATAAGCCACTGCTCCTGGCCTCTATGGCTTCTTTTAGCTTCTTTTGGTGCCATTTTCTTGTTAGTGTGCAGTGCCATCTTACACTAATTCACTACTTCTTATCTATGCTGGAAACCAGGTGAGTAAACTTGATGGTATTGTGTCTAAAATTAGGAGGAAATAAATGAATATCTATGGATTCTGTAACTTGTTTTTTGAGATAGTCTTGCTTAGTCTCCCAGGCTGGAGTGCAGTGGCATGATCTTGGCTCACTGCAACCTCGGCTTCCCCGGTTCAAGCGAGTCTCCTGTCTCAGTCTCCCAAGTAGCTGGGACTACAGGCACTCGCCACCACGCCTAGCTAATTTTTTGTATTTTTAGTAGAGACAGGGTTTCACCATGTTGGCCAGACTGGTCTCAAATGCCTAACCTTAAGTGATCCACCCGCCATGGCCTCCCAAAGTGCTTGGATTACAGGCATGAGCCACCATGCCTGGCCTGTAACATCTTTTGTCGGAATTTTTTTTTTTCACTTCTTGATTTTCTATTATATTTTGTTAATAAAAGTCCCAGAAAAGTACCTCTTTTAAAATAGCTTAATTTGGATTAACTGGAATAAATTCATGCAATTGACTAAAAAATAACATTCTCTAAATAGTCAATGAAGCATTGGAGTGACCTGACTGGAAATAATCCAAGTCTTAATCTGTTTTTCAGCACTTGAATTCATCCACTTGCAGGAGAGAGACAAAAACACTGGCTAGCTCAATGAACCTACCACTATAGACTGCAGTAAATGGATGTAACTTGCCAAAGAAGCAGAGTTCAGCAACTTCAGAAAAGCTGGTTAGAATTGTCCTTTTGAAGGGTTCATTCTTTTATTAATGTGTATTTTTTCTTTACTACAATTTTTAAAAATATTTATTCTTGCATATTTGTTATCCCACAGAAACCCAAAGAACTCAAGTTTGCCTACATTTGTTTGTTTGTTTGTTTGAGACGGAGTCTCACTCTGTCACCCAGGCTGAAGTGCAGTGGCATGATCTCAGCTCACTGCAACCTCTGCCTCCCGGGTTCAGGTGATTCTCCTGCCTCAGCCTCCCAAGTAGCTGGGACTACAGGTGCACACCACCATGCCCAGCTAATTTTTGTATTTTTAGTAGAGATGGGGTTTCATCATGTTGGTCAGGCTGGTCTCGAACTCCTGACCTCGTGATCTACCAGCCTTGGCCTCCCGAAGTGCTGGGATTACAGGTGTGAGCCACCCTGCCCAGCCAAATTTGTCTACATCTTTGCAGGGAGGAAACACACACACACACACACACACACACACACTTTTAGCATGCACACTAATTAAAATAGCACATTAATGACCAATGCAGTATTCATGTTGTTTCCAGAGAATTTGACTTGGGGCCAGGAGCAATGGCTTACACCTATAATCCCAGCCGAGCAGGATTGGGAGGCTGAGGCGGGTGGATCAACTGAAGTCAGGAGTTCTAGAACAGCCTAACCAACATGGAGAAAGTCTGTCTCTATTAAAAATACAAAATATTGGTGGGGCGCTGTGGCTCACGCCTGTAATCCTAGCACTTTGGGAGGCCGAGCTGGGTGGATTACCTGAGGTCAGGAGTTCAAGACCAGCCTGGCCATGATGGTGAAACCCCATCTTTTTTTTTTTATTATTATTTTTTTAATTGCATTTTAGGTTTTGGGGTACATGTGAAGAACATGCAAGATTGTTGCATATGTACACACATGGCAGTGTGATTTGCTGCCTTCCTCCCCTTCACCTATATCTGACATTTCTCCCCATGCTATCTCTCCCCAACTCCCCACTCCCCACTGTCCCTCCCCCATTTTCCCCAAACCCCACCTTTAAAAAATAAATAAATAAATACAAAATATTAGCCGGGTGTGGTGGCGCATGCCTGTAGTCCCAGCTGCTCGGGAGGCTGAGGCAGGAGAATGGCTTGAACCCAGGAAGCAGAGGTTGCTGTGAGCCAAGATCGCGCCATTGCACTTCAGCCTGGGCAACAAGAGCAAATCTCCATCTCAAAAAAAAAAAAAATGGACTTGGGTCAGGAGCAGTGGCTCAGGCCTGTCATCCCAGCACTTTGGGAGACTGAGGCCGGTGGATCACTTGAGGTAAGGAGTTCAAGACTAACACTGCCAACATGGTGAAACTCTGTCTCTACTAAAAATACAAAAAATTAACTGGGTGTGGTGGTGCACACCTGTAGTCCCAGCAACTAGGGAGGCTGAAGTAGTAGAATCACTTTAACCCAGGAGCCGGAGGTTGCAGTGAGCCAAGATCGAGCCACTGTACTCCAGCCTAGGTGACAGAGCAAGACATTGTCTCCAAAAANTCTGGGCAAGTGCAGTGGCTTATGCCTATAATCCCAGAACTTTGGGAGGCCAAGGTGGGTGGATAATGAGGTCAGGAAATCAAGACCATCCTGGCCAACATGGTGAAACACCACCTCTACTAAAATACAAAAAACTAGCCGGGCGTTGTGGCATGTGCCTGTAGTTTCAGCTACTTGGGAGGCTGAGGCAGGGGAATTGCTTGAACCTAGAGGTGGAGGTTGCAGTAAGCCAGGATCACGCCACTGCACTCCAGCCTGGTGACAGAGACTCCATCTCAAAAAAAAAAAAAAAAAAAAGGATTTGATTCCACGCATTCAGTTCATTCCATGAATATTTACTGAGTGTTTACCCTGTGCCCAGCACTCTGCAGGTATTAGATGAATATTAGTGAACAAAACCGACATCTATTGTTTGCAACCTCACTCTATATTCAGCTATTATTTTAAATTTGTAACCCAAGATCATCAAAAAACACTGAAATTTCATAGCAATGTGAAACTTCCCAAATATATGACCTTAAAAAGTAAGGGACCAGGCCAGGCACCATGGCTATGCCTGTAATCCCAACACTTTGGGAGGCCAAGGCAGCAGGATTGCTTGAGCCCAGGAGTTCAAGACCAGCCTGGGCAACAAAGTGAGATCCTCTCTCTATAAAAAATTCAAAAATTAGCCAAGTCTGGTGGCATGTGCCTATTGTCCCAGCTGCATGGAAGGCTGAGGCAGGAGGATCGCTTGAGTCTAGGAGGTCAAGGCTGCAGTGAGCTGTGTTCACACCACTGGGCTCCAGCCTGAGTGACAGAGTGAGACACTGTGTCAAAAAAAAAAAAAGTAAGGGACCAAAGATAACTATTAGATGTTAGTGATGAAATAAATTTTAAAATAGGCATAATATAATGCTGCTCTGCTGTGCCTTAAATTTTATTTTATTATTATTTATCATTAATATTATTTCGAGACAGAGTTTTGCTCTTATTGCCCAGGCTGGAGTGCAGCGGTGCTCGCTGCAACCTTCACCTCCCAGGTTCAAGTGATTCTCTTGCCTCAGCCTCCCGAGTAGCTGGGATTACAGGCATGTGCCACCACACCCTGCTAATGTTTTGTGCTTTTAGTAGAGTTGGAGTTTCACCATGTTGGCCAGAATGATCTCGAACTCCTGACCTCAGTTGATCCACCCGCCTCGGCCCCCCAAAGTGCTGGGATTATAGGCATGAGCCACCATGCCAGGTTGCTGTGTGTTAAATTTCATGAAGTGTTATATAGTTTCCAATTGCTGCTATAACAAATTACCATAAACTTGGTGACTTAAGTTTGTTACAATTCTGGAGGTCAGAAGTCCAAAATGAGTTTAGCTGGGCTAAAATCAAGGTGTCATCAGACTATGTTTCTTCTGGTGCTCTACAAGATGATCTGAAAATTTCCTTGCATTTTCTAGCTTCTAGAGGTTACTTGCATTCCTTGGCTCAGGGCTCTATTCCTCCTTCTTCAAAGTAAAGCACCACTTGGTTACCTGTGACAATGTTATGGAATGATTTTTATTTTCTTCTTTGTAGCATTTCTGATGGTGCATGTATTCCTTTTACAGCATGAAAAAAGAAAATAACAAGAAGCCTCTATTCAGAAAATAATTTAGAGTTCTGTGCCAGTCGACATAGTGCACGTAGTACAGATGAGCAGCAATCAAGGCTTTCTGCTTGGAACTAGATCATGACCAATTTTGTAACCTGGGTAATAATCTGAGCTTGATCTGATGAGTAGTGAAGAACAGTGGAGTTTTTTAAAGCATTAGGTTACCAGATTTGTAATTTAAAAAGAAGCTGCAATGATAGATTGTATTAAAATAAACTTTACTACTACTTTGTAGTCACCCCATTTAGATTTGTGAAGTATAATTTAGTTGTCTCTATTGTTAGTTTAGCCCATTTCTTTATACCATCAGCACTGATATTCAATTTTTAAATCATTTTTCTTGGCAGCCTTTTTATTTTACTTATTTATTTTTCGAGATGGGGTCTCAATGTGTTGTCCAGGCCAGTCTCAAACTGTGGGGCTCAAGCAATTGTCCTATCTCAGCCTCCTGAGTAGCTGAGAATACAGGCATTTCCAGGTAATGCACTTTTCTATGCTATGAAGATGAAACATTTATTTTAGACTCTCATGGATAAATAACTGCATTGTTCATTTTTTGGCTTATGACATAAACACAGTTGACAAAGGAGATCTGGTTGGTAATATAACACTGTTATTTCCAGTGAACCAGATTTTTTCAGTGGAAAATTGAGATAGGAAAAATTTCTGCAAACTTTCATTATTTGTTTGTCCTCAATACACCATCATAAGATATAGTATCTTCTTCACTTTTGGCTAAGGTAAAACAGTAGTATTCAGTAAGTTTGATTCTGATGGACAAAAGCTAGGGAACAGATTTTCAGAAACACTGTCCTAGGGATCAGCAGAAGTAGCTAGGGGAGGAACTCATTGGATGGGAATTCTCCCTCCATCTCTACCCTGACACACGGACCATCAAGGGAAAACTCCTCACCTATCTATTTTATAGTAAGTATTTATTAGGTTTAGTGTGAGATTGATTTGAAAGAAAAGACTCTGAGCTTAAAATTTTGGAACACACTATACTAGTCCTTTTGTTTTGTTTTGTTTTCAGAGATGAGGGTGTTGCTATGTTGCCCAGGTTGGTCTTGAACTCCTGAGCTCAGGTAAACCTCCCGCCTTGGCCTCCCAAAGTGCTGGGATTACAAGTGTGACACCGTGCCCAGACCTTACTCTAGTCCATTTTTTCAAAGGGTGGCATTAGAAGCTAAAGCTCTATACTCAGTTTATTATGAAATAATGGGTAGGCCGCTTGTCTAGCTTAGCTCTTAGTTTATTCCCTTTGTTTTGTAATGGATCCAGCTTCCTGGGCAGAAAAGAATTTAAAAGTTGGTTTCAAGAGCACATTAGGTATTGCAAGTATTTAGGGACTAAAGGAAATTAAACAGTATTCCTTAACAATTATCACCCTGTGTGAAAAAAAAAAACAGTATATTTCAGAAATACAAAATATTGTACGTATTTCAGCCAGGCACGGGTGAGGCCAAGGCAGGCTGATCATGTGAGGTCAGAAGTTCGAGACCAGCCTGGCCAATATGGTAAAACCCCATCTCTACTAAAAATACAAAAAGGCTGGGCGCAGTGGTTCCACATCTGCAATCCCAGCACTTTGGAAGGCTGAGGTGGGTGGCTCACCTGAGGTCGGGGGTTTGAGACCAGCCTGAGCAACATGGAGAAACCCTAGTCTCTACTAAAAATACAAAATTAGCCAGGCATGGTGGTGCATGCCTGCAATCCCAGCTACTCAGGAGGCTGAGGCAGGAGAATCACATGAACCCGGGAGGCAGAGGCTGTGGTGAGCCGAGATTTATGCCATTGCACTCCAGCCTGGGCAACAAGAGTGAAACTCCATCTAAAAAAATAAAATAAAAATACAAAAATTAGCTAGGTGCTGTGGCGTGCACCTGTAATCCCAGCTACTCAGGAGGCTGAGGCAGGAGAATCGCTTGAACCCGGAAGATGGAGGTTGCAGTAAGACGAGATTGCATCATTGAACTCCAGTCTCGGCGACAGAGTGAGGCTCCATCTCAAAAAGAAAAAGAAAAAGCAATGGCTTGCTTCTATTACCAAAAGCAATTTACCATCATTATATAACCCGACAAACATGAATTATTATAGTTGCTTTAAACAAAATATATGGTTATAATTTCTGGCTTTTAAAATTATCCAAAACACTTTCTTGAATGTAGGTAACAAAGTACAAACAAAATTGCAACTGGATTTATTTCTTATTCCTGTCAAAAGTAGTTATCTTCTTATCAAACGGTACACTGAAAGGAGAAAAGCAGATTATTTACTTTTAACTGTATTAACAGAATTCTGTTCTCTTGCTTTAGAGTGTATTTTGTAACAAGAGCTTTTTAGTGTAAGAATTTTACTTTTTTTTTTTTTTTTTTGAGACATAGTTTCACTCTTGTTGCCCAGGCTGGAGTGCACTGGCACAATCTCAGCTTACTGCATCCTCTGCTTCTCAGGGTCAAGTGATTCTCCTACCTCAGCCTCCCAGGTAGCTGGGATTACAGGCACACACCACCACACCCAGCTAATTTTGTATTTTTTAGTGGAGACGGGATCTCTCCATGTTGGTCAGGCTGGTCTCTAACTCCTGACCCTAGGTGATCCATCTACCTTCGCCTTCCAAAGTGCTGGGATTACAGGCGTGAGCCACCACACCTGGCCAAGAATTTTACTTTTAAAAAAACCAACCAGTGACCCAGTGACAATTAGCTGAGTTCTGTCTACTCAGTATTAGCCTTCCAAAAACTTGATCTTAATTTTACTTTACTAAAACATTCTAATAAGTCAATGAAAAATCAGGCCCACATTTAGTATGAAATATTATGAAATATGAGATGGCCTTTAAGTTTCTATCTACCTGCATAAAAGAAACACCACTTTATTTTTTTTAAGTGGAATGGTATAACTAAAGTCAAGGTTGCTTTCACACAAAGCACACATTGTATTGATGGAGCATATCAACCTTACTGCAACTCAAACTCTAACTTTTATTCAGATCTAAGCTAATGAAACTAAATTTCAAATACAAAATATGATAGTTCTAAAAATATCTACCAGTTAACAAAGAAAGATCGTGCAAGGTCATGCACTGGAATTGAACAAATATGCATCTTTTCAATTTTTTTGAGATGATAGTGATTTTTATTTTTATTTCCAAAAACTACTTATCAGAGGGCCTCAAATAGTGGCTCATGCCTGTAATCCTATCACTTTGGGATGCCAAGGCAAGCAGATCACCTGAGGTCAAGAGTTTGATACCAGCCTGGCCAACATAGTGAAACCCCATCTCTACTAAAAATAAAAAAAATTGGGCCGGGCGCAGTGGTTCACGCCTGTAATCCTAGCACTTTGGGAGGCCAAGGTGGGTGGATCACCTGAGGTCAGGGGTTCAAGACTAGCCTGGCCAACATGGTGAAACCCCATCTTTAAAAAGAAAAAATAAAATAAATAAAATTTTTAAAAATTTAAATAAAAATTTTAAAAAGTGGTCGGGCATGGTGGCTCATGCCTGTAATCCCAGCACTTTGGGAGGCCATGGTGGGTGGAGCACCTGGGGTCAGGAGTTCGAGACCAGCCTGGCCAATATGGTGAAACCCCATCTCTACTAATAATAAAAAATTAGCTGGGTGTGGTGGCAGGCACCTGTAGTCCCAGCTACTTGGGAGGCTCAGGCAGGAGAATCGCTTGAACCCAGGAGGTGGAGGTTTCAATGAGCCGAGATCTCACCACTGCACTCCAGCCTTGGCAACAGAGTGATACTTCATCTCAAAAAACAAACAAAAAACAACAATAACAACAAACTACTTATCAGCCGGGTGTGGTGGCTCTTGCTTGTAATCCCAGCACTTTGGGAGGCCGAGGCAGGTGAATCACTTGACGTCAGGAGTTAGAGACCAGCCTGGCCAACATGGTGAAACCCTGTCTCTGCTAAAAATACAAAAATTAGCCAGGTGTGGCGGCAGGCACCTGTAATCCCATTTACTTGGGAGGCTGAGGCAGGAGAATCACCAGAGGTTGCAGTGAGCCAAGATTGTGCCATTGCACTCCAGCCTGGGCAACAAGAGGGAAACTTCATCTCAAATAAACAAACAAAAAACTACTTATCAGAAGAGTAGAATAGCAGCAGAGCCTGAGCAGGCAAATGTTTCCTGGTTAATTTTCTTTGCCACTTTATTTTAGGAAAACTAGTGCTCCCATCTCTGTCAACTGAAGTTTAAGTCTTAACTTTTTGAAGACTTACTGTACAGCCTAAACTTGTTGCAACAAGGAGATCCAAAAATAGAGTATCATAAACAAGAGAGACATTTATTTTCTTTTTACTGAGATAGGGTCTCACTCTGTAGCCCAGACTGGAGTGCAGCTCACTCCAGCCTCAACCTTTGGGACTCAGGTGATCCTCCTGCTTCAGTCTCCTGAATAGCTGAGATACACGTATGTATCATCATGCCCAGTTAATTTTTGGATTTTTTTTTTTTAGAGACAGGGTCTGGCTGTGTTGCCCAGGTTGGTCTCAAACTTCTGGCCTCAAGTGATTCTCCTATCTCAGCCTCCCCAGCTGCTGGCATTACGGGCATGAGGCACCATGCCCAACCTCAAGAAAGCTATTTATATCTCTTTCATTTAACAGTTCAGAGATAGGTAGGTCTGGACTTGTAATTAACATGTGGCATTTGTTTCAGGGTTCAAGCTGGCTTACTTTTGCATCCCAGCCAAAAGAATAGAGGAAAGGACAAATTGAAGGCGTGCCAATTTATTTAAGAAAAAGACCTGCTAGCAGCAGAAATATATTCTGTTCACATTTGAACTTAGACAAATGGCCACAATTAGCTGTAATACTTTTGCTGGGTAGCCTAACAAAAATTCCAGCGGGCCATTAAAGCACTGATTATCATCAGTCTTTGCTCTAATAATTTAGGTGTAGTCAAGACACTTGATCAGAGTTGTGTAGTTGTAGTAGCTCCAGGAAAGACATTCCCCAAGAACTAAGCCTCCAGACTCTGGAAAACAAACACACTTCAGGAAAGGAGAATCAACACCTTGAGGCTGAAATCTTGTGTGACCCCACTTCATATAATGTGTTGTCTGATCGATGATGTGCATCAGGACATTCTTGCTGATTTTTTAATTTGGGGAAAATATTCACTGCTATGACTAATACAGTTATCTAAGGATTTGCTTGAAGATGATCTGAGAATGAGTGGTGACAGAAGTAATATGTAAAAATGAAACGGGATTGGCCGTGGGTTGTTCATTGTTGAAGCTGGTGATAAGCGCATGCAGATTTATTATACTATTATCTCTTCTTCTGCATATATTTTAACTTTTCCATATGATAAAGTTTTAAATGGAAATAAATAATAATAGCTAAAATCCATATAGGGAACCATAGATTTGTAAGCTTTTTTCATAGGTATTATCTTCATAAGAACTGATTAAATTTTATAGCAATTGTTGTGATCAATCTTATCCTCAGCTTAAACAATGAAAAATATGATAGAGGTAAATAGTGTAAATGTATTTATGAAATTCAAAGCAAATGTTAAAAGAGAAAGTTTGAAAGTGCTTAAAAAATCATAGTTTAACTGTTTGTCATCTTTTTATTATGTATTTTTATTATCTTCCCAGTTCAATCCCTTTTAAGAATAAAATTCAGCCAGGTACAGTGGCTCATGCCTATAATCCCAGCACTTTGGGAGGCTGAGGCAGGATGATTGCTTGAGCCCAAGAGTTCAAGACCAGCCTGGGCAACAGAGCATGACCCCATATTTAAAAGAAATAAAAAATTAGCTGGATGTGGTGGCATGTGCCTGCAGTCGCGCTACTCACGAGGGCTGAGGCAGGAGGCTGAGGCAGGGGTTCTTGAGCTTGAGAGGTTGAGGCTGCAGTGACCTGTGATTATACCATTGTACTCAGCCTGGGTGATAGGGCGAGACCCAATCTCAAAAGGAAAAAAAAAAGAATAAAGTTATACCATGTAATACCAGAGCAATTTATCTTCTGGTGTAGTGTGAAGAGACTGAAGTGTGGAGTGAGAAATATGACTTAAGTCTTTATTCTAATCTGCTAGCTTTAGACTTTGGACATGCCACTTAATTTCACTGCATCTTGGTTTCTGATTTAACAAGTGGTGTTAATATTTAATTTGTAGGATTGTAGTGAGGATAGGTGCATAATAAATGATAACTATCATTATATATCCTTTTTGGTTG
Source organism: Cebus imitator (assembly GCF_001604975.1). Taxonomy (NCBI): domain Eukaryota; kingdom Metazoa; phylum Chordata; class Mammalia; order Primates; family Cebidae; genus Cebus; species Cebus imitator. Next base: position 2,030,155 of record NW_016107598.1, read on the forward strand.
AGGTTCCCAAAGTAGTCTTTCAAGGAAAAATATTCTCCAATTTTCCTAGTCTCCTTCTAGCTTTGATAGAATTCCGAAAGTGTCCAAGTCTAAAAGAATGCTTTCTTAGTCTGTCTTGTGTTACAATAATGTATACTTGAGGCTGGGTAATTTATAAAGAAAAGAAGTTTATTGGCTCATTATTACAGGTGTGGGCTCGGTGGCTCACACCTGTAATCCCAGCACTTTGGGAGGGCGAGGTGGGCGGATCACGAGATCAAGACCATCCTGGCCAACATGGTGAAACCCCATCTCTACTAAAAATGCAAAAATTAGGTGGGCATGGTGGCATGTACCTGTAGTCCCTGCTACTAGGGAGGCTAAGGCAGGAGAATTGCTTGAACCCAGGAGGCGGAGGCTATAGTGAGCCGAGATCAGGCCACTGCACTCTAGTCTGGCGATGGAGTGAGACTGTCTCAAAAAAAAAAAAAAATTAAGAGGTTTATCACAGTTTTGCAGGCTGTACAAGAAGCATGGTGCCAGCATCTGCTTTTGCTGAGTGCCTCAGGCTGCTTCCACTTACTACTGAAGGTGAAGAGGAGCCTGCATGTGCAGAGATCACATGGCAGGAGAGGAAGAAAGAGGTGGGTGGAGGGTTTTTTTTTGTTTGTTTGTTTTTTTGCAGGCTCTTTTTATCAACCAGCTCTTGGGGAAACTAATAGAGGGAGAACTTACTTACCCCAAAGGCAGGGCATTAATCTATTTTTGAGGGATCTACCCCATGAATGAAACACCTCCCATTAGACCCTATCTCCAACATGAAGGATCAAATTTCAACATGAGATTTGGAGAGGACAAATATCCAAATTATAGTAGATCCCTTGGCTGGGCATGGTGGCTTATGCTCCTAGCACTTTGGGAGGTCAAGACAGGCCTATCACTTGAGTCAGGAATTAGAAGCCAGCTTGCCAATATGGTGAAACCCTGTTTCTACTAAAAAGACAAAAAATAGCCAAGCATGGTGGTGCACGCCTGTAATCCCAGCTACTCAGGAGGCTGAGGCAGGAGAATTGGTCGAATCTGGGAGGTGAAGATTGCAGTGAGCCGAGATCACACCACTGCCCTCCAGCCTGGGTGACAGTGAGGCTCCGTCTCAAAAACAAAACAAAAACCTCACAAACTATAGCAGATCCCTATACTTACATTAAGAAGTATCGGGAGCACGTCTGCCAGGAGCTCTCGACCTGCAAGAGGGTTCCAACTTGGATGGGGGGTGCGCAGAAGACAAAGAATGATAGACAGATGGGGTCTGGAGGGTTGAAAAGCATATGCTTTCCCAACAACTTTATTTGTGCTCAGGGTCAGTATATATATCTTTTTTAGGTATGTGTCTACATGAGACAAAGGGGAACAGAAAGTCTTAAAGTAGAAAAACCAACATCATAGGGTAAGAACAATGGAAAGGTCAGATACACAATTAACCAGAACAGGTAGTCACACTATCTCATCTAGGGGCAGGTCATTTAATTAACCAGAACAGGTGGTCACACTAACTCATCTAAGAGTAAGTCATTTATCTTCTAGAGAAAATCAGCAAAGTCGTAAAACATGACTTAGTAGAAAACTCAATTATCACATATGTAAAACATGTCTTAGTAGAAAACTCAATTATCATACACAATGCATCTCATGACTGCATGGCCATCTGGCAATTGCCCACAAGTTTAACTTCAACCTAAGTCTCTCTCTGTTCCTGCTTTCCGATAGCTCGACTCCCTCAACTGGAGACACTGTGTCTGGGCTCGAGCCCTCCGTATTGTGAGGCCCATTTTCAGGGGGCCTCACACGGGAGCTTTCCCCACAAAGAAGAACAAAAAATTACATCTATACAGCAATATCTGTTGGTCAGTAAAATAAGGGTGAGGGAGAACAACCTAATTTCATTTCCAGCATAAGCCACTGAAGTCTTACAAAAACATAGTCTTATTACTTTTTCCATTTTTTATTATTGTTGTTGTTTTTTGAGACAGGGTCTCACTCTATTGCCCAAGCTGGAGTGTAGTGGTGGGATCTCAACTCACAGCAAACTCTGCCTCCCAGGTTCAAGGTTTCTCGTGCCTCAGCCTCTCAAGAAGAAGCTGGGAGGCTGGGCACGGTGGTTCACGCCTGTAATCCCAGCACTTTGGAAGGCCAAGGTGCGTGGATTACGAGGTCAAGAGATCGAGAACATCCTGGCCAACATGGTGAAACCCCATCTCTACTAAAAAAATACAAAAAATTAGCCGGGTGTGGTGGCACGTACTTGTGGTCCCAGCTACCTGGTAGGCTGAGGCAGAAGAATCGCTTAAACCCAGGAGGCAGGGGTTGTAGTGAGCCGAGATTGTGCCACTGCACTCCAGTCTGGCAACAGAGCAAGACTCTGTCTCAAAAAAAAAAAGAAAAAAAAAAATAATAAGCTGGGATTACAGGTTTCAGCCACCATGCCTGGCTAATTCTTTTTTTTTTTTGGTAGAGATGGAGTTTTGCCATGTTGCCCAGGCTGGTCCTGAACTTCTGACCTCAAGCGATCCAACCGCCTTGGCCTCCCAAAATGTTGGGATTACAGGCGTGAGCCACCCCACCCAGCTCATAATCTTATTACTGCATCCAAGAGAGAATCCTGGTAATTATATTTTCATGTCTCTGTCTAAACAGATACATAACTCTGTTTATTTTGGAAAAAAAATAAGGAAGTGAAAGATGCATTTTAATGAGAAAGAAGTGTCCATTTTCATGCTCTATAAGTTCCATGCAGACTGCTGAAAGTCTTTGTTCTTTTGAACCCTGTATTGATTATCACTTTCCATTTTGATAAAAATATAGATGAGGTCACCAAGCACTGTCAGACATAATTTCAGCAGTAACGAACCTTTACCTTAGTTCACTGGCTAACTTTAGCTCTCCTAAAAGGAAACCAAAGCCCTCTTCATTTTGTATTCTATAAGCTCAGCTTCTGCTGAATTATCTACAAAGAACAAAATAGTTTTACACTGATAAAATTAAATTTCATTAACTGGCAGTAGAATTGTATAGCCATTTAAAGGTAAAAAGAATGATATGTTCAGATTTTTCCATTCTCTTTCTAGGGATTCTTTATAGTTTCCATAGTGATAATGTCTAAAAGAAGAAAGTGTGGCCGGGCGCGGTGGCTCAAGCCTGTAATCCCAGCACTTTGGGAGGCCGAGGCGGGTGGATCACGAGGTCAAGAGATCGAGACCATCCTGGTCAACATGGTGAAACCCCGTCTCTACTAAAAATACAAAAAATTAGCTGGGCATGGTGGTGCGTGCCTGTAATCCCAGCTACTCAGGAGGCTGAGGCAGGAGAATTGCCTAAACCCAGGAGGCGGAGGTTGCGGTGAGTCGAGATCGCGCCATTGCACTCCAGCCTGGGTAACAAGAGCGAAACTCCGTCTCAAAAAAAAAAAAAAAAAAAAAGAAGAAAGTGTGGTCCTATGGAAAACTAAATGAATATTACTTCATTACTTACTTCCTCATTGATTTGTTTTGTTTGTTTCATTTTTCTGTTTTTTGTTTTGAAAGGGTCTCGCTTTGTCACCCAGGCAGGAGTGCAGTGGCGTGACCTCAGCTCACTGCAACTTCTACCTCCCGAGTTCAAGCAATTCTCCAGTCTCAGTCTCCGGAGTAGCTGGGACTACAGGTGCATGCCACCACGACCAGTTAAGCTTTGTATTTTCAGTAGAGACGGGGTTTCACCCTGCTGGCCAGGCTGGTCTCAAACTCTTGGACTTAGCCATCCACCCACCTTGGGCTCCCAAAGTGCTGGGATTACAGGTGTGAGCCACTGTGTTCGTCCTCTCATTAATTTGTTATCAATCTGGGCTTTAGTTTTTATGTACATATGAATATATATGAATATATTTTGCATATATATATATATATATATTTTTTTTTTCGAGATAGAATTTTGCTCCGTTGCCCAGGCTAGAGTGCAGTGGTGCAATCTCGGCTCACTGCAACCTCCGCCTCCCAATTACCCTGCCTCAGCCTCTTGAGTAGCTGGGATTACAGGTGCTCACCGCCACGCCTGGCTAACTTTTGTATTTTTAGAAGAGATGGGGTTTCATCACGTTGGACCAGGCTGGTCTCAAACTCCTGACCTAAGGTGATCCACCCACCTCAGCCTCCCAAAGTGCTGGGATTACAGGCAAGAGCCACCCCACCTAGCCTATATTTTTCAAATGTATAAAAATAATAAACCCTTCTCTTTAAAAAAAAAAGTCTATAAATTTGTGATTAATGATACATCACTGGAAAGCAGGGAAAATAGATAAAATTTGAAATTAAGTTAATTTATCCTATTTAGCTTTCAGTCAGTACTGGGCCTCCTCTTTCTAAATTAAAATTTGACCCTGATTAGCATCATTAACCTAGTCTTAGAAAGCTGTAGAGAGAGAAACATCTTATATATTCACTCAATGCTAAAGTATTTTAAAGTGAATTAAAGTATATCATTTCACCTTTGAGTATGTCAGCATACAAGTCTAAATTTCCTGCATACCAAACTAACATGATCTCATATTAAATTATAACATGATCTCATATAAAAAATGAATAATTCCTTAGTATCCTCTAAAACCCAGTCCATATACAAGTTTTTCCAATTATTCCCTAAAATGTTTTAGGACCATGCTTTGCATCCGGTTATTATGTCCCTGTATCTGCCTCAGCTGGAAAGCACAGCTTGAAGCAAAAGTTCGTGTGTGGCCACTTTATAGAGGGTGCAGTCGGAAGACAGCAGGAGTGAAGGAAAGGGGAAGTGGAGAAAAGGAAACTGATAGGGTGAATTTGAGGGTGCTGCTCCACTTATATCAAGGGTGACTGATTGTTCTTGTGGGGCCATCTTCTGGGAGGTTGAATGAACAAATGCCTTTCAGGAAAGTCAGGAAACAGGGAAGAATTTATCTACCAGTTCTTGTTTCCTTTCAGCTAAAGATTTGCCCCCTGGGAACACTATCTCCCCTTATTACTGAGTTACAAATGCAAGGGCACCCAGCAAGCAAAAGCATCTTAAGCCTCGTTGTCTCACGAAAACTCTGGGCAGGAGATGAGAGTTGAGAAGTGCTAGCAAACAGTGAAATGCTGTAGCGTGGTGCCCACGTAAGATGGTGCTGATGTACGTGTTCACACAGCTGCTCTCCACAGCTCTCCACAGCTGCTCTCTTGTTCTGAGTAAGAATGAGCGGCCAAAGATCACTTTGAAATGGTGAAGAAGTAGTATTGATATGCTCTTTAAATCTGGAATTGTCCCTCTCTTTTGTTCCCATGACACTGACTTGCTAAAGAGATCAATGTAGAAAACACCACAGTCTGAATTTGTCTGATGGCTGCTTCATGAAGTCATTTCGCTTGTTCTTCCACTTTTGTATTTCCTGTAAACTGGAAATTCAATGTAAATTTTTTCATAGATTCAAGTTAAAATTTTTTGGCGAGAATACAATGAATGATAGTGTAAATTTTATCTTGCATCACATTAGGAAACACATACTGTCTCATCCTACTAACAGTGATGCTAAAACTGACCACTGGAACAAGGTAATACCTAGTAATCTTAATAATAAACATACACTAATTTTTAACTCATAATATGAAAATAAACATTTACATTAAGAAACAGAGAGAAATTACAGCTAAAAAAATGTATAGTTCGCTTTGGAAATCTAAGGTTCGCTAACCTAGTAAAACTGAGTGATATTACAGAATCAGTGGCTAGTTTGTATCTGGTGGGAATGAGATGACAATATGCTATATGATCATTTTCCTGGATTCACATCTGAACTAATTTTTTTTTGAGGTGGAGTCTCGCTCTGTCACCAGGCTGGAGTACAGGCACACACCACCATGCCCAGCTAATTTTTGTAGTTTTCGTAGTTGTTTCGCTATATTGGCCAGGATGGTCTCGATCTCTTGACCTCGTGACCCACCTACTTCGGCCTCCCAAAGTGCTGGGATTACAGGCGTGAGCCACTCTGCCCAGCTACATCTGAACTATTATAGTAAGGGTTTTAGAAATGATATGGTATTGAATATGTCAAAAATAACAGCACTTTATTTATTATTATTTTTAGAGACAGTTTTGTTCTGTCACCCAGGCTAGAGTGCAGTGGTGCGATCACAGCTCACTGCAGCTTCAAACTTCTGAGTTTAAGTGATCTTCCTCAGCCTCCTGAGTAGCTGGGACTACAGATGTGTACCACCACTCCCAGCTAATTTTTGTATTTTTTGTAGAGATGGAGGTCTCACTGTGTTGCCCAGGCTGATATCAAACTCCTGGCCCCAGGCGATCCTCCTGCCTAGGCCTCCCAAAGTGCTGGGATTACAGGCATGAGCAAACATGTCCATCCTCAATTTTTTAAATTTTAGGCATTATTCTAAGTGTTTGGCATGTAATAACTCATTTTATCGTCATAACAACCCTATGATGTTGAGATAGGTACTGTTACTTTTCCTTTTTTATGAATGCAAAACTTGGAGCAAAGGTTGTTCTCTGTACTTGGAACGCTCTTCTCCCACATATCTGCAAGGTTATTCCCTCATTTCCTTGAAAGTTTTGTTAAATACTACCTTCTTTTTTTTTTTTTTTTTTTTGAGACGGAGTTTCGCTCTTGTTGCCCAGGCTGGAGTGCAATGGCGCGATCTCGGCTCACCGCA
>NW_016107598.1:2037085-2044157 GCF_001604975.1 Cebus imitator
GGGTTTCACCATGTTGACCAGGATGGTCTCGATCTCTTGACCTCGTGATCCACCCGTCTCGGCCTCCCAAAGTGCTGGGATTACAGGCTTGAGCCACCGCGCCCGGCCGTAAATACTACCTTCTTATTGATGCCTACCTTACTATTACAAATTGAAATTCACCCCTTCTCCCAGTTCTTGTCTGTCTTTCCTGGCTCTATCACTTTTTTTGTCATAGCACTTATCACCTTCTGTAGTGGCTTTGTAATGTGCCTACTTGGCTAGCCTGAACTACATTTCCCAGAATTATCTTCCCTGTACATTCTCAGAGTGGGCCTCAGAGGCATTTTGCATGAGATTTGGAAAGCAGAAAGGGAGCAGCAATAAGACGCCAATAGCTCAGTAGGTAGAGCATCAGACTTTTAATCTCAGGGTCCAAGGTTCATGTCCCTGTTAAGGTGCCAGCTGTGGCGGGTATCACGTTGGGGTCACCACCTGAGACATTGATCACCACCTGTGGAGGTCTGTCCTGCAGACCTTGACTCAACGATGGACGAATAAATGCACTCTCACACCTGGTCCAGTGATTCAGGTGGGCTAGGGATGGTCACCAGCTGATTTCAGAGGGCAGCTGCAGCCAATCCACCACATATTTATTCAGTAAAGATTTCATAACAGAGGTTCTAAGTCAACATGCTTGTGGCTAATTAGCATGGCTAAAAGAGTGGTTTTACAAATGATAAAAGCTTTAGTTTCCAGGCCCAGAGTAAACACCATTAATGGGTAATTCCCCTTTGACCTCCCCCTGAGAGGACCATCCAGCACAAAGTTTGCATGAGTAAACAGAGACAAAGGAATGTGGGTAAACAGATTTAAACTGGGAAAGCCTTTTATCATCCCCATCTTTTCCCTAACCAGCCGTCTTCAGCCTATTCCAATAAAACCTTTCCACCTTCCAAAAGGCTTGAGACTATAATCTATAACTTTCCCTAACATTTCCCTAATATTTTGCCAACCACCTTGAGTTAATTCCAATACAGCAACATATTATTTTCACTCTCAGAAGGTCAGTGCAGTCTGGGCATGGTTACTTACATCTGTAATCCCAGCTCTTCAGGAGGCCAAGGCGGGCAGATCACTTGAGGTCAGGGGTTAGAGATCAATCAGACCAACATGGTGAAACCCTGTCTCTACTAAAACACAATTAGCCAGGAGTAGTGGTGGACGCCTGTAATCCCAGCTACTTGGGAGGCAGAGGCCCAAGAATCTCTTGAACCTGGGAGGTGGAGGTTGCAGTGAGTGGATGTGGCACCACTGTACTCCAGCCTGGCTGACAGAGTGAGACTGACTCAAAAAAAAAAAAAGATCAGTGCAGAGGCACCAAGGGTAGTTGCATATTGCACATGCGCTATTTTTCTGCTGGTTTACCTCCTTGATGTGGGCCACAAGCTGCTGTATCTCCCCACTGCCCACTTCAGCTTCTCTGGGCCAGGCGCATGTTTAGCCTCATAATGAGGGGTGTCAGCTTCTGCAGGACCCCCACATCATCAAAGTTGGAGGTTGTGAGACTGAACAACAGGTTTGTCTCCCAGTAGATTCCAGCTTGTGTTTGTGAATTCCAATTGTTTGTTGCTAGAGCAAGTCACAACTGAGCCCCCTATTTGGAATGATTCTCTAGGGGGTAGATTTATTATGTTGGGCCACCTCCATCATGGAAGCAGCACTTTGTTCTCACTGGAATAGATACTCTATACAGGGATTTTCTTTCCCTGCACATACAGCTTATGCCAAAACCACCATCCACAAATTTACAGAGTGACTTATCCGCAATCATTGTATTCCACATAGCATCACTTCTGATGCAGGAAGTCTTTTCGTTAGTTGTTCTGTTTTTTGTTTTGAGACAGTCTCACTCTGTCTCCCAGGCTGAAGTGCAGTGGTGCCATCTTGGCTCACTGCAACCTCCACATCCCGGGTTCAAGTGATTCTCCTGCCTTACCCTCCCAAGTAGCTGGGATTACAGGTGCACACTACCATGCCCAGCTAATTTTTTATATTTTTAGTAGAGATGGGGTTTCACCATGTTGGCCAGGCTGGTCTCGAACTCCTGACCGCAAGTGATCTGCCCACCTCGGCCTCCCAAAATGCTGAGATTACAGGTGTGATCCACTATGCCTAGCCTAGGAAGTCTTTGTATGGAAATGAAATACAGCAATGGAACTATGCTTATATTAATAAAATTCACCAGTCTTACCCTGTCCCCCTCATCCTAAAGCCACTGACCTGAAAGAATGGTGGAATGGCTATATATATATATATATATATATATATATTTTTTGAGACAAGTCTTGCTCTGTCACCCAGGCTGGAGTGCAGTGGCATGATCTCGGCTCACTGCAACCTCCGCCTCCTGGGTTCAGGCAATTCTCCTGCCTCAGCCTCCTGAGTAGCTGGGATTATAGGCACGTGCCACCATGCCCAGCTAATTTTTTGTATTTTTGGTAGAGACGGGGTTTCACCATGTTGACCAGGATGGTCTCGATCTCTTGACCTCGTGATCCACCCGCCTCGGCCTCCCAAAGTGCTGGGATTACAGGCTTGAGCCACCGCGCCCGGCATATATATATATTTTTTGAGACAAGTCTTGCTCTGTCACCCAGGCTGGAGTGCAGTGGCATGATCTCGGCTCACTGCAACCTCTGCCTCCCAGGTTCGAGTGATTTTCCTGCCTCAGCTTCCTGAGTAGCTGAGATTACAGGCACGCGTCATGTATGGCTTAACTTTTGTATTTTTAGTAGAGAGGGGTTTCACCATATTGGCCAGGCTGGTCTCAAACTCCTGATATCAGGTGATCCACCTGCCTCAGCCTCCCAAAGTGCTGGGGTACAGGCATGAGCCACTGCGCCCAGCCTAGAATGGCTTTTTGAAGACTAATTTATGGCACCAGCTAAGTAGCATATGGTATGCCTTATGAGGCCTAGGCAATGTCCTCCAGGATATAGTATATGCTCTAAACCAGAAAATAACATAGGTCAGATGCAGTGGTTCATCCCAATACTCTGAGAGGCCAAGGTGGGAGGGTCGCTTGAGGCTGGGAGTTCCAGATCAGCCTGGGCAACATAGCAAGACCATTTCTACAAACAAACAAAAAATTGAAAAGAAAGTAACATAAGTGGCGCCCTTTCTTCTATAGCCAAGGTTCATGGGTCTGGGAATTAAGGTGGTGGTGAGATTGAACATGGCTCCTCTCATTATTATTCTTAGTGAAACTTCTTGCTTCCTATCCCTGAGACTTCGAGTTCTGCTAGCTTAGAGGACTAAGTTCCCAAAGTAGGATGCTTCCACTAGAGGACAAAACAATGGTTCCATGAAGCTGGAAGTTGAGACTGCCACATGATCACTTTGGGATCATCATGCCAGTGAATCAACATACAAAATAGAGGGTAACTGTTCTGACTGCCCAGAGTGATCGGTTCTGACTACCAGGGGAAAACTGGGTTGCTTCTACATAATGGGCATAAGGAAAAGTATGTCTGGAATGTAGGTGATCCCTGGAGTGCTATTAATAATCCCATATCCTTTGATTAAAGTCAAGAGAGAAACCATAACAACTCAATTCAGAGGGGACTGCTAATGATGCAGACCCCTCAGAAATGAAGATTTGGGATACCCTACCAGTCAAGGAACCATGACCAGATGAGGTGCTTGCTACGGGTAAAGGGACTATGGAATGGATAGTGTCATAAGTACCTGCTATGACCAGGTGACCATAGGTAAAAATAAGGACTATAATAGTTATCATTATTGTTTGTTTTGTTTTGAGACAGGGTCTTGCTCTGTTGTCCAGGCTGGAGTACAGTGGTGCAATCTCAGCTCACTGCAACTTCTGCTTCCCAGGCTCAAGTCATCCTCCCACCTCAGCCTCCCGAGTAGCTGGGACCACAGGTGTGTGTCTCCATACTTGGCTAGTTTTTTGTATTTTTGGTAGAGATAGTGTTTCCCCATTGTGCGTAGGCTGGTCCCGAACTCCTGACCTCAAGGTATCCATCTCCCTGGCCTCCCAAAATGCTGGGATTACAGGCATGAGCCACTATGCCTGGACTAGTTATCAGATAAACTGAGAAAATTGCTCTAGCCACATTAGTAATTACATAAACCTCTGAATGCTTTATAGAGTTTACCTACTACTGGAATTATTCTTCAATTTTTATTTCCAAAACAAAAATTATTTTTTAAAGTCTACTTTTTTTTATTAGTTTAAGTACATTACATAATATTAAAATGAACCAACTAAATATTGTCCACTAGAGGTTTTAATATTTCACATGTTCAAAATTAGTCCATTGGCCAGGAACAGTGGCTCATGCCTATAATCCCAGCACTTTGGGAGGCCCAGGTGGGTGGATTGCTTAAGTCCAGGAGTTCGAGACCAGCCTCAGCTACTTAGTAAAACCTCATCTCTATGAAAAAAAAAAAAAGAAGAAGAAAGAAAAAAGTTAGCTAAGAGTGGTGTTGCAAGCCTATAGTCCCAGCTACTTGGGAGGCTGAGGCAGGAGAATGCTTGAACCCCGGAGGTGGAGGTTGCAGTGAATAGAGATTGCACGTACACTCCAGCCTGGGTGACAAGTGTGAAACTGCATCGCAAGAAAAAAAAAGGCTGGGCTGGGTGCAAGGGCTAATGCCTGTAATCCCAGCAGTTTGGGAGGCTGAGGTGGGAGGATCACGAAGGAGATTGAGACCAGCCTGACCAACATAGAGAAACTTCATCTCTACTAAAAATACGAAAATTAGCCAGGCATGGTTTTGGTTGCCTGTAATCCCAGCTATTCAGGAGGCTGAGGCAGGAGAATTGCTTGAACCTGGGAGGCGGAGGTTGCAGTGAGCTGTGCCACTGCACTCCAGCCTGGGCAACAGAGAGACTCCATCTAAAAAAAAAAAAACAAAATAGCACATCCAGGCACAGCTGAGGCAGTGATTGTTTCCTGGTAGTCTTGACTGTTCTTTGTAAATATTTGTAACATAATACTCATCACCTTATAGTCATTTGTTCACTGATATAGTTCCCAGGCTAGACTACAAAGTCTATACCAGCATTTTGTTTTTGTTTTTGAGACAAAGTCTGGCTCTACTGCCCAGGCTGGAGTGCAATAGCACTATCTGGGCTCACTGCAATCTCCACTTCCCAGGTTCAAGTGATTCTCACACCTCAGCCTCCCAAGTAACTGGGGTTACAGGCACGTGCCCCCACGCCAGGCTAATTTTTGTAGGTTTTTTTTTTTTTAGTAGAGGTGGGGTTTCACCATGTTGCCAGGCTGGTCTCAAACTGCTGATGTCAAGTGATCCACCCTCCTCGGCCTCCCAAAGTGCTAGGATCACAGGCCTCAGCCACTGCACCCAGCCCATAAAGATATTTTGTTTTTTCTTTTTATATCCAGAGTTCAGCTAATGTCCAGGTCTTAGAAATACACTATCTGTGGAAAAAATAAGTTTTCATTATGCATGGTTGTATAAAGGAATGAACAGTGCACGTGTATAAATGAGTAATTCTAAAGTTACTAAAAACTGAGGACTATAAGTAAACATTCTTAGAGTCATTTAAGAAAGGTATAATGCCCTGGTGTGGTGGCTCACGCCTGTAATCCCAGCATTTTGGGCAGCCAAGGTGGGCAAATTATCTAAGGTTAGGAGTTTGAGACCAGCCTGGCCAACATGGTGAAACTCTGTCTCTACTAAAATTACAAAAATTAGCCAGGTGTGGTGGTGCACACCTGTAATCTCAGCTACTCGGGAAGTTGAGGCACGGAGAATTGCTTGAACCTCTGAGGTGGAGGTTCCAGTGAGCTGAGATCACGCCACTGACTTCAGCTTGGGTGACAGAGTAAAACTCTGTCTCAAAAAAAAAAAAAAAAAAGACTCTCAGATCTCAAGTTCCTCTTTTGCAAAATGAGATAATATCTTGCAGTGTGTGTGTGTGTGTGTGTGTGTATACATATATATAGAAAGAGAGTGTGTATACACTGTGTGCATATATATAGTGTGTGTGTATAAATACACACTGCAAGATATTATCTCACTTTGCTGTGTGTGTGTGTGTGTGTTATGTATATGTTTTGAGACAGGGTCTTTCTTTGTTGCCCAGGCTGCAGTGCAGCAGCACAATGATGGCTCACTGCAGCCTTGACCTCCTGGGTTCACGTAATCCTCCCACTTCAGCTCCCTGAGTAGCTGGGAATACAGGCACAAGCCACCATGCCTGGTAATTTCTAATTTTTTATGGAGATGGGATGGGGTGGAAGGGGGGGGTCTCACTATGTTGCCCAGGCTGGTCTGGAACTCCTAGACTCAAGGGATCCACCCGTCATGGCCTCCCAAAGTGCTGGGATTACAGGAATGAGCCACTGTGCCCTGCCTTATCTTGCAGTATTGTTAGGAGAATTAGAGATTATCTATACAATCAACACAGTGCTGAGCTCAAATAGGTGCTCAATGAAAGACAGTTCTGTTGCTATTTACTATATGTATCCAGGAATAATTAAACTAAACAAGTCCTTATATATGAATTATGACAATTTCTATATTCATTGAGTTTATTATAATTATTTAGAAAACAGAAAGCAATGCATGACGCTCTGGTTCATAGCTGGATTTTTTTTTTTTTAATTTAGGCTATTCTTACAAACCTTGAGCAAGTCCCTCAAACTTTGTCTTGAGAAGTCCTCAGCTATAAAATTATTAGCTCAACACCCATCCTGTCGATATCATGGGACTCTTAGAAGAATCAAATATGCAAACGATGGGTTTGGTAAATTGTAAAGTGCTAAACAAATCCTAATTATTTTTATTTCTTCAATCTGAGTGCTTCAACTATAATTATATTTTTTTAAATCATTGCATTAAACCTTAATGCACTTTTGCCCCCTTGTCCATTTTCTAAAGTTTAAAGTGAACTAAAACTTGCCACTAGCCGGGTGCGGTGGCTCACGCCTGTAATCCTAGCACTTTGGGAGGCCGAGGCGGGTGGATCACGAGGTCAAGAGATCGAGACCATCCTGGTCAACATGGTGAAACCCCGTCTCTACTAAAAATACAAAAA
>NW_016107598.1:2045052-2049742 GCF_001604975.1 Cebus imitator
TCTCCTGCCTCAGCCTCCTGAGTAGCTGGGATTACAGGCACGCACCACCATGCCCAGCTAATTTTTTTGTATTTTTAGTAGAGACGGGGGGGTTTCACCATGTTGACCAGGATGGTCTCGACCTCTTGACCTCGTGATCCACCCGCCTCGGCCTCCCAAAGTGCTGGGATTACAGGCTTGAGCCACCGCGCCCGGCCAATGTTTGTTTCTTTTTATGTGGCTTCATAGTCAACAGTTTCTGAACTTAGCTGCACATCAACATCACCCGGGAATCCACCCCAGACCTACTGAGACAAATAATACGAGGAGGAATCCTAAAAACAGTATTTTGAACAAATTCCAGCTCCCTCTCGTGTAATCAACCAAGGCTCTCTGTCTGTGGACCACTGGGAATCTCTTGTTCACCTTGCCTTAGTGTTGCCTCCCTCTTCTCTATTTTTAGTGCTTTCTCCTTTGCTAGTGGTTCTGTATTTCCCAGGGTCTCCAATACCAGGACAAAAATCTATCCAATATGTTGTTAACACCCTAGCGTGACTTAATTTAATATGCTATTTCTTCAGAAATGCTAATGGTGGGATTTGAGACTCTATGACAGCTTGGGGTGGGGTGGTTGAGGGAGGAAAGGCTTTGCTTCCTGGTCCACAAATGACATTACTTAGGGAATAGCTTTCTTTTACCTATCCATAAAGTCATTCCTACATATAAATTATGCATCATTATACAGAAATGAATTTCAGGAAGATTGCGCAAATAAAGTCAATGGAAAATCTGGATGGCACCTGGAATCTCAATTTGCAAGTCCCTATTGAACAAAATTTCCCGGTTTTCTTTTCTTCTTCTTCCTTTTTAAGTTAGAGCATACATGAGAAATTTTTTTTTTCGAGAATAGAGGATTGCTCTCACTGGAATTATTCAACACGGTCTGGATCCTAATTTAGCAGGGGCATTTCAAAGAAGATTAAACATTGGATTTGAATCTTTAAATAACCCTTAATATTTTTTCTAGCCCTCTGACCTAGGAAATGTTATTTTTTTGATTAGGTATTTCTCAGTTAATGACAAGTAGGAATAAAGCTTTTACATTTGATGTTGTCTGTTAGCTGCTTCAGTTTGATCTTTACCTGGGAGCCCCTGCTCAAGGCTACCATAAACTTAGAAAGGACCCTTTTTAGAAGAGTAGGATCTCCACAGGAGTCCAAACAGGCCTTGAAATTGGTCTCTTGGCCCAGTCTCTGCTCTTTTCTCCTATGATTTATTGCATGAGTTACCTAACCACCTCTGGTCTCTTGTCTTCCTACAATCCCTCCTTCAAAGTATTGCCAGAGTTTTATTGATTGATTGACTGATTGATTGGAGATAGAGTATTGCTCTGTTGCCCAGGCTGGAGTGCAGTGGCGCAATCTCAGCTTACTGCAACGTCCGCCTATCAGGTTCAAGCAATTCTCCTGCCTCAGTCTCCCAAGTAGCTGGGAATACAGGTGCATGCTGCCACACCTGGCTTATTTTTTGTATTTTAGTAGAGATGGGGTTTCACCATGTTGCCCAGGCTGGTCTCAAACTCCTGAGCTCAGATAATCTGCCTGCCTCCATCTTCCAAAGTGCTAGGATTACAGGCGTGAGCTACCGCACCCGGCCAAATTTATTTATTTATTTTTATTTTTCTTGAGATAGGTCTTGCTCTGTTGCTCAAATGGAGTGCAGTGGTGTGATCATAGGTCACTGCAGCCCTGACTACTGGGTCTCAAACAATCCTCCCACCTCAGCCTCCTTAGTAACTGGGACCACAGGCATATGCCACGACCTGGCTAATTATTTTAGTTTTTGTAGATACTGTGTTGCCCAGACTGGTCTCAAATTCCCGAGTTCAAGTGATCCTCCTGCCTCAGCCTCCCAAAATGCTGGGATTGTAGGCAAGAGCCACCATGTTCAGCAGAGTTAAATTTCTAAATTTAAATATGTTTATATCACTTTCCTATTTCAGTGGGCACTTAATCGTCTTCTACATACAGTTCAAGTTCCTTAAGATGCATTCACCCAGTGCACCCACACCTTTTTAATGATCTCATTTCCATTAGACTTTCCAAAATTCTCATTATGTTAGTATTCTTGCTATAAACCATTTGCAATTCCTTGAATTCTCCAAGTCTTTATGCCTCTGGAGTTTTGTAAAAACTTTTCCCTCTGCCTGGGACAGGAGTCCCTCCTTTATTTGGCTTCATTATTGATTTCTTCAAGAAGGAATATTGAAGTAAACTCTTTTTTTTTTTGAGATGGAGTCTCACTCTGTTGTCCAGGCTAGAGTTCAGTGGTGAGATCTGAGCTCACTGAAACCTTCACCTCCTAGGTTCAAGTGATTCTCCTGCCTCAGCCTCCTGGGTAGCTGGGATTACAGGCGTGTGCCACTACACTTTGCTAATTTTTGTATTTTTACTAGAGACAGGGTTTCACCATGTTAGCCTAGCTGGTCTCGAACTCCCGACCTCAGGTGATCCATCCACCTCGGCCTTCCAAATTGCTGGAATTACAGGAGTGAACCACCATACCCAGCCTCAATCAACTGTCTTTAAGTCATGTTTGATACCGTAGGAATGTGAAAAGTGTCTGTCTTTTGCAGTCTGATGGCATCCTGATATACCTTCATTCTAGCTGTAATCGCACTGTGCTGCAATTGACTTTCTTATTCATTTTCCTTACTAGATTGTGAGGACCTTGAAAGTTGGAATTATGTTCATCTACATATTTGTCAGTATCTAGCACAAAAATGCATATAATAAATAACTCTGGAATTAATGACCCTTAGAATAGATGACTCCTAACTCCAGGACTTTATGAAGCATTAGGGCAGATTCATGGTCAGCTAACATGGTCACCAATAGAAATTGTAATGAATGGAAAAACAACCACCACCTACATGGGAACATCCCAAAGGACCAGGCCACAGTGAGGTATGCTATACTATTGAAATATGGTTCAGCCTACAAATTCTGGATGCAGAGAGATCTAGAACCTCATGGAGATGCCCATAAAGTTGTAAGAAGTAGCATGGCATAAAAGTGGAGTTGGTGGTGATGGTGCACAGTCCAAGTATTTTCTTGAATTTGTATTGAGATAGTTCTTATGATATCTTAAGTCCCCAACGATACCATGTTCCTACTTGAAGAAAAACCACCTAGAAGGCAGGCCCCACAGATTACAGTTAACATTTTTCCCCACAAAATTTTGAATATTTACTTCTGATCATAACAGTAGGTAAAATAATTTTGTGTAAATAAAGCACAAGTGACCATAATGAAATTACATACTGGGTGAATAATTATCTCCCATGCTAGCCTACAAATAATAATGGTATTGTACTTGCTTATGACCTTAATAGAAATTAAATGCCACACAGCACTTCTAATAGCTTCTAGTAAGTGTTTGTTATAAATGGAGCCTACAAATGCAGTGAAACTAAAAACATATTTTAAGATTATTTTAAAATATAGGTTTCTATATTCACTGGAAAGAAGTCACCTAGGATGGTGGCTAACACCTGTAATCCCAACATTTTGGGAGGCTGAGGTGGGGAGATTGCTTGAACCCATAAGTTTGAGACCAGCCCGGGCAACATAGTAAGATCCCATTCAAAATATAAAAATTAACCAAGCATGGTGGTGGGCGCCTGTAGTTCCAGCTACTTGGAAGGCTGAGGTGGGAGAATCACTTGAGCCCCAAGAGGTTGAGGCTGCAGTGAGTCATGGTTGCACCACTGCACTCCAGCCTGGGTGATAGAGTAAGACTTTGTTTCAAAGAAAAATAAAATAAAAAAGTACTACCCAATGTCTAATATGCCATTCAATTTTTTCATTTTTTTTATTACTTCTCATTCAAATAGGGAGGTATTATTTATAAACCAGCTTCAGGACAACTTCCATGTCCCTTAGCCTGCACACGTAAAAACATATGTACATATTAAAAAGTCTACTGATTAGACTTTTAATTCAACAAACATTTATTTAATACTGATCATGGCCAGGAATGGTAGCTCACACCTGTAATCTCAGCACTTTGGGAGGCCAAGGCAGGCAGATAACTTGAGGTCAGAAGTTCAAAACCAGCCTACCAAACAAAGTGAAACCCCATCTCTACTAAAAATACAAAAAAAAAATTAGCCAGGTGTGGTGGCAGGCACCTGTAATCCCAGCTACTTGGGAGGCTGAGGCAGGAGAATTGGTTGAACCTGGGAGCCAGAGGTTGCAGTGAGCCGAGATCACGCTATTGCACTCTAGCCTGGGTGACAGAGCAAGACTCTGTCTCAAAAAAACAAAAAAAACAGGTCATGAAACAAATTTTGTAGGTGTATCATATGTACCTATGTGTGTGTGTATATATATATAATATACAGACAAATGAAATCTCTATATCATATATGAAGATACATATATATACACATATACACACATATGTATCTTCATATATGATATAAAGATTTCATTATGATACAGAGCCTGGTTTCAAATGTAGTGGGGAATTAATATGGTACATATTAGATGTGGTACATAAGAAATAAGCACTTCCAAGATCTTTTCAACGATAATTCTCATTCCTCTGATGTCTTTCAGACCAGCAGGGTATATTCTGCTCCAGACCCTAGGATATGCTTCAACAGGCCTCTCACAGCTTAATTTGCAGCTTAGTGTTTTCTTTTTCC
>NW_016107598.1:2051262-2056236 GCF_001604975.1 Cebus imitator
AGATGGAGTCTCGCTCTGTCACCGGGCTGGAGTGCAGTGGCATGATCTTGGCTCACTGCAACCTCTGCCTCCTGGGTTTAAGTGATTCTTCTGCCTCAGCCTCCCGAGTAGCTGGGACTACAGGCGTGCTCCACCACACCCAGCTAATTTTTGTTTTTTTAGTAGAGACAGGCTTTTACCATGTTGGCCAGGCTGGTCTCAATCTTCTGACCTTGTGATCTGCCCGCCTCAGCCTCCCAAAGTGCTAGAATTACAGGCATGAGCCACCACGCCTGGCCAGTCTTGTTCATTTTTAAACATTTGCCATGGGGGAAAATATGTGCTATTAATATAAAATAATCTTTTCATTTTTATTGAAGTTACTATTTCTTGACAGAACATTTCATTTCAATAACTAATCAGCTTACTCTTTCCCAGAGACCTATTTTAACAAGCTAATTTTAACAAATGAAAAGTTGCAGTATTTAGAGCTATAGTCATCTGTCATGTATCCATCATAAATAGGTACATTTTATTCTGTCATAGAAGTTTTCCAAAAACAATCTATGGGAGAGAGATAAAAATTGGTTGGCATGAACTTGTTAATCATGAATATAGGTAAACTGACAAACCTAACCTAAGAAACACATCGCTGGAGCAAAAGACAAATTTTGAATTTATGGCTCTAAGTGGATCTGTTTTCTTGTCAGATAAAAGAATGAGATGACATCTATGGGTTCATAATTTTTTGTTTCTTTCAAATGCAAAGAAGGCTGTGGGTTGGGACCTTTTGAGATGAACCCTGCCTCGTTGCATATCAGAAGAAAAGTATGTTCATCTCTAAGAATTAAGGGGCATGGACAACAAATGAATCCCCTATTTATTTATTACTAATGAGAACAATTATCCCCTTCCAGCTCCTCTTCTAGCTCATGATAATGTGCTCTTTAGAGCATTGGCGCTCCTTCTGAACATTCTTTCCTAAAGGTGGGAGGTGATTGTTTCTTTCCTTCCTTCTCCTTACAGTTCCCTAAATCTAGAGTGTTTCTACCAATTTAGACTAGCTCTACCTCAGAAACTATCAGAGAAGAAGGCTGACAACCTGTCAGTGGTACTCTGTACTATTGTAAAGAACATGTTTTAGGGTTAATTTATTATAGAGAAGGTGGAGGAGTTCTGCCCTATTTAAAGCCAAACTCTGGAACTGAGTTTTGATGCCTGTCCTTTTCCACCCTTCTGGGAAGCCACACATCGATTATGCCTATTTCTCCTCATTACTTATTTCTCATCAACTGAACCCTTCTCCACATCACTTAAACATGCTCTCATCTCATCAAATTTAATCCAAACTAATCCAAACAAAGTAATACAAAATCCACATTTGACCTATATTTCCTTTACTGCCTTATCCCTTTCTGCATTTACAAAATCAAATTTTTATTTGTTTGCACTTCCATCTCCATTTCCTCACCTCTGCTTTATTCTGGTTTCTGCTATCTAACCCAAAAATAATGTCCTCCACAGGGCATTATTATTTCTAGTTTTGTTTGTTTGATTGTTTGAGATGGAGTTTTGCTCTTGCTGTTCAGGCCGGAGTGCAATGGTGCGATCTCACCCTTTGCAGCCTCTACCTCCTAAGTTCAAACAATTCCCCTGCCTCAGCCTCCCAAGTAGCTCAGATTACAGGCACCCGCCACCACGCCTGGCTATTTTTTTGTATTTTTAGTAGAGATGGGGTTTGGCCATGTTTGCCAGGCTGGTCTCGAACTCCTGTTCTGAGGTAATCTGCCCACCTTGGCCTCCCAAAGGATTACAGGTGTGAGCCACTATGCCTGACCTTAATTATTATTACTATTTTGAGACAAGGTCTCACTCTGTTGCCCAGCCTGGAGTGCAGTGGCATGATCTCAGCTCACCGCAACCTTCACCTCATGGGCTCAGGTGATCCTCCTACCTCAGCCTTCCAAATAGCTGGGACCACAGGCATATGCCCCCACTTGGCTAATTTTTGTATTTTTTGTAGAGACAGAGTTTCACCATGTTGTCCAGATTGGTCTTGAACTCCTGGGCTCATGCAATCCACCCGCCTCAGCCTCCTAAAGTGCTGGGATTACAGTTGTGAGTGACCACGCCTGGCCCTCCACAGGGCATTAAATGCTTGAGTACCTCAAGTCTGGTCTCCAGGTCTTTTTCTTTTCTTACTCTAAACTTGATCTTAGGAAATCTCATCTAAACCAACAGCTTCGTTTATACTGACAACTCTCAAATGAATACTTCTAGGGCAGACTTCTTTGGTTTAACACAAATCGAATTTAACACAAAATGGGGTTGGTTTGTTTCCATATCTATGTTTGTTCTAAACTTTCCTGGAAATGGAAAGTAATCCCCATCCACTTCACCCAACTCCAAAGAAGAGTAAAACAATTAGAAACACTACCCCTTCAATCAAGCCCCAAGTCCTGTTGATTCTACCTCCGAAAAAAAAATCTCACAAATCTTTCCTCTTCTCTTCATCTCCATCATTGTCAAAAATAGTCTCTCAATATAAGTCTTTTGTCCAAGAGAGCCTTTTCACTTCCATAATAAAGAATTAAATAACTAGCACTAAAGAAGGCTAAGTATGGCTCTCTGGGCTTAAAACAATAATAACACTGGCCAGACACAGTGGCTCAGGCCTGTAATCCCAGCACTTTAGGAGGCCAAGGTGGGCGGATCACGAGGTCAGGAGTTCGAGACCAACCTGGCTAACATGGTGAAACCCCGTCTCTACTAAAAATACAAAAGTTAGCTGGGCATGGTGGCATGCACCTGTAATTTCAGCTACTAGGGAGGCAGAGGCATAAGAATCACTTGAACCTGGGAGGTGGAGATTGCAGTGAGCCAAGAGTAAGCCACTGCACTCCAGCCTAGGTGAAAGAGTAAGACTCTGTCTCAAAAATAAATAAAATAAAAATAATAAGAACACAATTTTTTCCATTGTCACTTTATTGCAAGATGGTAGAATTAATTACAAATTTAAACTATAACCTGGTAATCTTTAGTCAGGCAGCAAGTTTTTATAGAGGCAAACTGCTTATACAGAAGTGATCATTGAACAACTCAAATGCAGAGTAAGAAGGATAAGAACTATCTGACTGGCCAATAGAGATTTCGTTCTCTCGCTATTTAAAACAAACTTTTCATTTTTAGGAGAGGTAAACCGTAACTTCAGTAGACACAAATACAGAAAGATTTTGTCAAATAAACAAGTTTCCATTTAGTCAGTCAACTGTTTCTAGCTGTGTCAATTGGAACAGGTACATTTACATAACTGGCTATGCTTGAGCCTTCTTTGCCAGACTTTAGGTCAGCAATGCACTTGGCAATTGTCTCCTTTTCCTGTTGTACAGAGATGCTCTGCACCACATGCTTCTCCACCCAATTTATCATGTGCTCTTGTTCCTTTCGACGCATCATGTTCTGCACAGATAGATGATAGTCCAAGCGATTCTTTAGTTTTTTATATACTCTATGCAGTCGTTCCCAGTAAGTAACCTCCAAAGCTATGGCAGTGTTATTCCTCTGCACATCAAAAAGGTAATGGTGCTTCTGAACCAGTGCCTGCTGTGCCTTTTCCGTATCAACTGTATCCTAGATTTCTTTGATGAAAGCCTGCTTCGCCTTTTCTAGTTGGGCAAGTTTTTGCTCATTGAGTTTATCAGCAAATTCTGCAATGGAAGGACCTTATTTTTTTAACTCCATAGATAAATAAACCTACTACTGATAGGGTAGTGAAGGTCTCTGTGGTAAACACAAAGATTTCTTTGGATAAAGCATTCAAGATAAGCCCAGTTCCAAGCACACAGGGTCCTGTTACACCAGTTTTAGGTTAAAGATATTGGAAGAATTCCTCAGGAATCAATCCATGATGAACTTTTCCTTCATATTCAGGAAGAGGTGGTACAGGAGCAAGGTGGGGCTGCCCTGTGTAAAAGGTCCTTGTTGATTGCAATATCCCTGGACCTGGGAAGGCTGCATTCTTCAGGGAGCGGGCTGCAGTGGCAGCAGCAGAAAGTACCACCCGGGATGGCATGGTCAGCGAAGATCCACATAGCAGTCTTAGTGTCCCTGTGACCCTCAACAGGAGAATCTGTCAGGGCCCACAATTTTTTTTTTTTTTTAGATGGAGTTTTGCTCTTATTGCCCAGGCTGGAGTGCAGTGGTGTGATCTCAGTTCACTGTAACCTCCGCCTCCCAGGTTCAAGCAATTCTCCTGAAGTGCTGGGATTACAGGTATAATCCCACCTCAGCCTCCCAAGTAGCTGGGATTACAGGCACCTGCTACCACGCCCGGCTAATTTTGTATTTTTAGAAGAGATGGGGTTTCACCATGTTGGTCAGGCTG
Organism: Cebus imitator; assembly: GCF_001604975.1. Classification (NCBI taxonomy): domain Eukaryota; kingdom Metazoa; phylum Chordata; class Mammalia; order Primates; family Cebidae; genus Cebus; species Cebus imitator. Next base: position 2,055,626 of record NW_016107598.1, read on the forward strand.
GTCTCAAACTCCTGACCTCAGGTGATCCGCTCACCTCAGCTTCCCAAAGTGCTGGGATTACAGGTGTGAGCCACTACTCCCAGCCAATAACACAATTTTTAAAACCTGGTGTGTCATAAGTTAAATCTAGACATACCTATATAGGCATACCATGCAGACATTGCAGGTTTGGTTCCAGACCACTGCAATAAAGTGAATACTGCAATAAAGTGAATATCGCAATAAAGTGAGTTACACACATTTTTTGGTTTCCCAGTGCATATTAAAGTTATGTTTATGGTTTACTGTGGTTTATTAAGCGTACAATAGCATATGTATAAAAAAAAGTACCTTCATTAAAAATATTTTATTGTTAAGAAATGCTAACAATTATCTGACTCTTCAGTGAGTCATAATCTTTTTTGCTGGTAGAGGGTCTTGTCTTGAGGTTCATGGCTGCTGACTGATCAGAATGGTGGTTACTGAAGGTTGGGGTGTGACAATTTCTTAAGATAGGACAACAATGAAGTCAGCTACATTGATTCTCTTTCATTCATGAAATATCTGTCCTTTATGCCATGCTATTTGATAGCATTTTACACACCATGGAATTTCTCTTTTTTTTTTTTTTT
>NW_016107598.1:2057345-2059818 GCF_001604975.1 Cebus imitator
AAAAAAAAAAAAAAAAAAAAAGAAACTACTCATCCATTCAAGTTTGATCATGAGGTTGCAGCAAATCATTCACATCTTCAGGCTCCACTTCTAATTCTAGTTCTCTTGCTGTTCCTCCCATCTTTGCAGATACTTTCTTCACTAAAGACTTAATCCCTTCAAAATCGTCCATAAAGGTTTGGAATCAACTTCTTCCAAATTCCTGCTAATGTTGACATTTTGACCTCCTTCCATGAATCACAAATGTTCCTAAAGGCATCTAGATCGTGGATTGTTTCCAGAGGGTTATTAATGTACTTTGCACAGATCCATCAGAGGAATCACTGTTTATGGTGGCTGTAGGCTTACAAGATGTATTTCTTAAATACTAAGACTTGAAAATCTAAATTACTCCTTAATCCATGAGCTATAGAAGGAGTATTATGTTAGCAGGTATGAAAACAACATTCATCTCCTTGTACCTCTCCATTAGAGCTGTTGGGTAACCAGGTGCACTGTCAAGGAGCAGTAACATTTTGAAAGAAAATTTTTTTCCTGAGCAACAAATTTCAACAGTGGGCATAAAATATTCACTAAGCCATGCTATAAACAGATGTGCTGTCATTCAACCTTTGCAGCTCCATTTATAGAGCATAGGCAGAATACATTTAACATAATTCTTCATGGCCCTAGGATTTTCAGAATGGTAAATGAGCATTGGCTTCAACTTAAAATGACCAGCTGCATTAGCCCCTAATAAGAGAGTCAGCATGCCCTTGGAAGCTTTGAAGCCAGGCAATAACTTCTCATTTCTAGCAATGAAAGTCCTGATGTCATCTGCTTCCCATATAAGGCTGTTTCGTCTACAGTGAAAATCTGTTTAGTGGGTTCATCTTCATTGATTATTACATTAAATCTTCTGGATAACTTGCTACAGCTTCCCCATCAGCACTTGCTGCTTCACCTTGCACTTTCACATGATAGAGACAGCTTCTTTCCTTAAGCCTCATGAACCAAACTCTGCCTAGCTTCAGACTTTTCTTCTGCAGCTTTCCAATCTCTCTTAGCCTTCACAGAATTGAAGAGTGTTAGGGACTTTCTCTGGATTAGGCTTTGGCTTAAGGGAATGTTGTGACTGGTTTGATTTTCTATCCATCCCACTCAAACTTTCCCCATATCAACAATAAAGCTGTTTTGCTTTTTTTTTTTTTTTTTTTTAAATCATTCATATGTTTACTGGAATAACCCTTCTTTTTTTTTGAGATGGAGTTTCACTCTTGTTGCCCAGGCTGGAGTGCAGTGGCACGATCTCAGTTCAATGCAACCTCCGCCCCCCGGGTTCAAGCGATTCTACTATCTCAACCTCCCAAGTGGCAGGAATTACAAGTGCTTGCCAATATGTCCGGTTTTTTTGGTATTTTTAGTAGAGATGGGGTTTCACCATGTTGGTTAGGCTGGTCTTGAACTCCTGACTTCGTAATCCACCCACCTTGGCTTCCCAAGGTGCTAGGATTACAGGCGTGAGCCATTATGCTCAGCCTGGAGTAACACATCTCATTTCCTTCAAGAACTTTACCTTTGCATTCACAACTTGGCTAACTGATGCAAGAGGCTTAGCTTTCGGCCTGTCTCAGCTTTTGACACGCCCCCTTCCTCATTAAGCTTAATTATTTCTAGCTTTTGATTTAAAGTAAGAGATGTATGACTCTTCCTTTCATTTGAACACTTAGAGACCACTGGCCTAATTTCAGTATTATTGTATTGCAGGAAATAGGAGGCTTGAGGAGAGGGTGACAGAGAAATGGCCAAAGGAGCAGTCAGAACACACATTAATTTTTACTGGAGGAGTGACACATAATAAAGTGAGGTATGCCTGTATTTAAACAACACTTCGACATTTAATCTCAAAACATTGTATCCTTGAATTCACAGGGCACAGTACAGTGCCTGGAACACAGAAAGCACTTAATAAATGTTTGTTAGCCGGGCGCGGTGGCTCACGCCTGTAATCCCAGTACTTTGGGAGGCCGAGGCAGGTGGATCACGAGGTCAAGAGATCGAGACCATCCTGGTCAACAAGGTGAAACCCTGTCTCTACTAAAAATACAAAAATTAGCTGGGCATGGTGGCGCGTGCCTGTAGTCCCAGCTACTCGGGAGGCTGAGGCAGGAGAATTGCTTGAACCCAGGAGGCGGAGGTTGCGGTGAGCCGAGATTGTGCCATTGCACTCCAGTCTGGGCAACAATAGCGAAACTCTGTCTCAATAAATAAATAAATAAATAAATGTTTGTGAGATAAATGAATAATTGTTCAAAGTTAGTTTCTTTTCTCCTTTATACTCTACATAACCTCCTCTGAGTAAAAATTAAAGCTTTTTTTTTTTTTTTTGGGACGGAGTTTCGCTCTTGTTACCCAGGCTGGAGTGCAATGGCACGATCTCGGCTCACCGCAACCTCCGCCTCCTGGGTTCAGGCAATTCTCCTGCCTCAGCCTC
>NW_016107598.1:2060423-2067655 GCF_001604975.1 Cebus imitator
AAAAAAAAAAAAAAAAAAAGGTCTGAGGAAAGCAGAAACAGAACAAAAAGCAGATTGGTCATTTCAAAGCTACTTTCCCTCTAAAGGTTAAGGCAAAGGGGACTTCATCATGCAAGATAAAACAACTATTTTGGCTAAGCGCAGTGGCTCATGCCTGCAATCCCAGCATTTTGGGAGGCTGAGGCCAGTGGATTATCTGAGGTGGGGAGTTTGAGACCAGCCTGACCAACATGGAGAAACCCCATCTCCACTAAAAATACAAAATTAGCTGAGCATGGTGGTGCATGCCTGTAACCCCAGCTACTCAGGAGGCTGAGGCAGGAGAATTGCTTGAACCCAGGAGGCATAGGTTGCGGTGAGCCAAGATATCGCCATTGCACTCCAGCCTGGGCAACAAGAGTAAAACTCTGTCTCAAAAAAAAAAAAAGACTTTTTGAGAGGATACTGTGTACCAGGAAGACTTATCATCATCCTCCTGATTGTGCCTATCAAGAGGATAATACCAAGAATTTGAAATATGCTTCTTACCCAGAGTCCCCATGAACTAAAGCAACTAAAATCAAACAGTTCTAAGAATGAGCCAGATGAAGAGTCTACCTGTTTTAACCAAGTAGGTGTTAATTTTTAATAACCGAGTCTCTACAATACCTGATATATTTACCTGTGTGCAACAAGAAGTGTCAGCAACTACACAGATTCCTTTCTGTTCAGCTAGTAGGTAATCTAGCATCCCATGACTGAGATAAATTAAGGCAGGAAGTGAGAACAAGTGGATATGAAAGACTTTTTTTTTTTTTTAATATGGAACATTGCACAAATTTGCATGTCATCCTTGTATAGGGGCCATGCCAACCTTCTCTGCATCGTTTCTTAGTATATGTGCTGCTGAAGGTTAGCACTAGAAGTCTTACTTTATAAAACAGACCAAGAGTACAATTTGAACAATAGTTGCATCAGGGATGTTGCTAAAGTTACCCACTGGGTGGAGTAAAGGATTTCTTAGATCATGTACAGATTTAGTTTGGTGGGACAGGTTTGACTTTTTTTTTTTTTTGAGAGAGAGTCTCTTTCTCTCACCCAGGCTGGAGTGCAGTGGCTTGATCTCAGCGCATTGCCACCTCCACCTCCCAGGTTCAAGTGATTCTCCAGCCTCAGCCTCCTGAGCAGGGATTACAGGTGCGTGCCACCAGGCCTGGCTAATTTTTGTATTTTTAGTAGAGACAGGGTTTCACCATGTTGGTCCGTGCTGGTCTCTAAACTCCTGACCTCAAGTGATCCACCTACTTCGGTCTCCCAAAGTGCTGGGATTACAAGCGTGAGCCACCATGTCCAGCCTCAGATTCAACATTTTACCAACTTACCTGCAGAAGCTACTGATAATGAAATTCTATCTAGAGCGTTATTCTGTCAAGCCAAATAGGTAGGCATAAACAAGGAAAAATTAAGAGGGATAAGAGTCTCATTATAATGGAGAGTCTTGCTCCACTATCTTAGAAAAGGCTGTCCACAACATGAAGTCATCAACTTCCCATCTTTTTTGTGAGGTGGAGTCTTGCTCTGTTGCCCAGGCTGGAGTGCAGTGGCACGATCTCAGCTCACTGCAACTCTACCTCTGGGGTTCAAGCAAGTCTCCTGCCTCAGACTTCTGAGTAGTTGGGACTACAGGTATGCGCCACCATGCCTTGCAAATTTTTTTGTATTTTTAGTAGAGACAGGATTTCACCATGTTGGCCAGGCTGGTCTCAAACTCCTGTCCTCAAGTGATTTGCCTGCCTTAGTCTCCCAGAGTTCTGAGACTACGGGTGTAGCCACCGTGCCTGGCCCAACTTCGCATCTTGACTTTCAATTTGACTGTCTCTGGTTATGGCATCAGGCATTTTAGTGAAATCTCTGTGTGGCCCACACATCAATAATGAGACTTGTCCTTTGAAATTAACATTGAGTTGTGCATCTTCAGCTTATAGGGTTTCAGGAACAGATTCATTCTTTTTGTTGTTGTTGTTTTTGTTTTTTGTTTTTTTTAGTAGAGATGGGGTTTTGCCATGTTGGCCAGGCTGGTCTGGAATTCCTGACATCGTGATCTGCCTGCCTTGGCCTCCCAAAGTGGTGGAATTACTGGCATGAGCTACTGTGCCTGGTAGTAGTTCTTATTTTTAGTTAGAGAGTAGTAGACAGATATTGAAGGGCCCTAGAAGAATTCAGGATCTAGTCTAGTCTACAGGTAGATAATAAAAACTTGAGAACCATGAACAGGGTACAATTGAATAACAGGTATACTCTAGCTTTTCTCAGAAACATAGTTTTTCTCTCAATAGCAGTGGTCCCAATTTTTCCATAGACCAGGGTGGGGATGGAGGGGATAGTTTCTGAATGAAACTGTTCTACTTCATATCATCAGGCGTTAGATTCTCATGAGAAGCACAAAACCTAGATCCCTCGCATGTGAAGTTCACAATAGGGTTCCCACTTCTATGAGTTTTTTTGTTTTTTTTTTTTGAGACAGTCTCACTCTGTCACCCAGGCTGGAGTACAGTGGTGCAATCTTGGCTCACTGCAACCTCTGCCTCCCAGGTTCAAGCAATTCTCATGCCTCAGCCTCCTAAATAGCTGAGATTGTAGGTGTGTGCCACCATAACCAGCTAATTTTTTTGCATTTAGTAAAAACAAGTTTTCACCATGTTGGCCAAGCTGGTCTTGAACTACAGACCTCAAGTGATGCACCCACCATGGCCTCCCAAAGTGCTGGGGTTATAGGTGTGAGCCATGGCACCTGGCCTCCTATGAGAATTTAATCCTGCTGCTGATTGACAGGAGGTGGAGATCAGGCAGTAATGCTTGTTTGTCTGCTGCTCACCTCCTGCTGTGTGGCCTGGTTCCTAACAGGGGAACTGGGGACTGGGGACCCCTGCTCTACAGTCACCCCTATTTCTACCAAAGATAACCAGAGTAAAACTAATTTGTTTGCAAAATAAGTTTGGCCTCATCAAACTTGGGCTGTTTGTTTACACAAGCACAGCAAGAATAATAATTGACCACAGAGGCTCTAATAAGGGTTGCTTTGTTGGAACTTTTGATAGGAAATCAAATCCATCAGATTGGATTATTAACAACCTCTTGAGGTTATGAAGCCAAACCAAAGCATACTTCAGATCTTGTCTATAGTACCTATAGACTCATTCTATGTACTTGTCAAATTGTGACATGGTAAAAAAAAAACCCCATAAAACTGCATACCTCAACCATATACCTCAGCTTTCTGTTGAAACTGCTCTCTATAATCCAAATGTGAATAAGTAATTAAGGACTGTAATCGCCACCCTACCCAGACAATGTGTAAACAAATGCTAATCTTGACCACTTAAGTAACAACCAGAATGGCAAAAAGTCCCCTGGCCCTTGGAATGTCCGGAGCCCCTCACCCTCATCTTTGCCCAGGAATCCACTGGAATGTTCAGAACCCCTCACCCTCATCTCTGCCCAGAAGGTGATTTACAGAATCCACTAGCCCTCGGAATGTCTGAAGCCCCTCACCCCCAACCCTGCCCCTCACCCTCACTCCCAAGGTGATTTTTACGGGTATAAAAGGTCTTGACACCCTCCTTTCGGGGCCACGGGTTGGAGAGACGCGAGTCCTCTGTGGCCACCGGCAATAAAGACCCTGCAACCTGGCATACTTATGCCTTGGTGTTGATTTTCTATGCTTGGGCCAGTACAAAAAAATATGGTATTCCAGTATAAAACATAACAAATATTTCCAAGTTTATCCTGAGAAAAGAGCAGATTCTTATTGAACTTAACTATGAAAATAACTATATTGCCATGAAAATAAGAATTTTCATGCATATTTCTAAATTCTGGAGGGACAGGTAGGTACTGAAAATTAATGTTTCAATTTTTGTTCACAAAAGTATACCTTTCCAAATTGCTGTAAGTTATTATAGATAGCTTAAAAGAGAGTTGTCTTAAATCTGGAACACAACAAACCTGCAATATTTCAAATAAAAATGCTGTAAAAACCCGTAATTATTCTTCATCAGTTTATTCAATCCCATGTAATTAATTTTTGTTCTGCTTGATTTTGGTTAGCAGCTCAAGAACGCATTAGTTTCTTCATCAGAGTTCTGGAAACTTCTAGCCATGCCGGTAGTATGATCTTTTTTTTTTTCTTTGTATTTTAGGTTCTGGGGTACATGTGCAGATCATGCAGGGTTGTTGAATAGGTATATACATGGCAATGTGGTTTGCTGCCTCCATCCCCCCGTCACATATATCTGGCATTTCTCCCCATGTTATCCCTCCCCAACCTCCCTCCTGCTGTCCCTCTCCTAGCCATCCCCAACAGACCCCAGTGTGTGATGCTCCCCTCCCTGTGTCCATGTGTTCTGATTGTTCAACAGCCACCTATGAGTGAGAACATGCGGTGTCTGATTTTCTGCTCTTGTGTTAGTTTGCGGAGAATGATGGTTTCCAGATTTATCCATGTCCCTACAAAGGACACAAACTCATCGTTTTTTATGGCTGCATAGTATTCCATAGTGTATATGTGCCACATTTTCCTTGTCCAGTCTATCATTGATGGGCACTTGTGTTGGTTCCAGGCCTTTGCTATTGTAAACAGTGCCGCAATGAACATATGTGTCCATGTGTCTCTGTAATAGAATGATTTATAATCCTTTGGATATATACCCAGTAATTGGATTGCTGGGTCAAATGGAATTTCTATTTCTAGGTCCTTGAGGAATTGCCACACTGTCTTCCACAATGGTTGAACTAATTTACACTCCCACCAACAGGGTGAAAGTGTTCCTATTTCTCCACATCCTCTCCAGCATCAGTTGTCTCCAGATTTTTTAATGATCGCCATTCTAACTGGCATGAGATGGTATCTCAATGTAGTTTTGATTTGCATTTCTCTAATCACCAGTGATGATGAGCATTTTTTCATATGTTTGTTGGCCTTATAAATGTCTTCTTTTGAAAAGTATCTGTTCATATCCTTTGCCCACTTTTTGATGTTTTTTTTTTTTCTTGTAAATCTGTTTTAGTTCTTTGTAGATTTTGGATATTGGCCCTTTGTCAGATGGGTGGATTGCAAAAATATTTTCCCCTTCTTTTGGTTGCCAGTTCACTGTAATTGAGGAAGGAGATCCAGGCATCTAGGATCACCTCCCCCTTGATTTCTACACTGCATTTCAATAGAAAAAAAGGCTACCCAACTGGCACCTCCTGAATCACCTTCCTGTAAATAGCAAGCATGGTTTGGGGGAGTCTCTCTGGAAGATACTGATTTTACTTAAACAAAATCAAATCCCCACCCCACTCCTCCGTCTGGAGACCAGAAACCTTTCACATGTAATTCCTAAAACTGTAAACCCAAGACCCTTCCATCTGTAATTTCTAAGACTGTAAACCCAAGGCCCTTTCATGTATAATTTCTAAGTCTGTAAACCCAAGATCCTTTCACATGTAATATCTAGAGTGTGAGCCTATATAAAGGCAGAGCTTCTCTTTGTTAGCTAAGCTAGGTCATTCGAATAAATCATTGCCTGGCTCCGGCTGTAATAATAGTAATGATAGTAAGCCTCTTCCTTCCCAGTTCAGTGTTCAAGAGGTCTGTTTCTCGAGGCCGATCCTGTTACATTTGGTTCCCTGACCGGGAAGCAAGTTTCGGTTGGCAGATGGCCAGAAAAAGCCTCTCAGGCAGTTTGCCTAGCCCTTTGGAGCATCCCTGCCGGGGACTCCCGCCCACTGGGGTGACCCAGTTCCTGAGAGTGCTCCTGGGCAGGTATTTGCCTGGTGGAAAGCCTCACCTAAGCAGAGCAGGAAAGCCCCGGCAGTGTGGATCCACCCAGTGGCCGGACATCAAGAAAGAATGGGTACTTGGAATGTGCAGACAACAGAAACATGGTAGGATTGGTCCCAGGAAACTTGCCCACCTCCTTTAGGTGGAAGCGTGGCCTAATCACAAACGGGTGCCAAATTTGGCACGTTTAAACTTGGCTCTCTTTCTCTTCTTTTGTAACTAACCTTGAAAGCTTTTGCTTATGGTTTCAATTTAGGTGGAGGGAGGAGCGCGAGTGTGTGTGTGTGTGTGTGTGTGTGTGTGTGTGTGTGTAGGGGTCCAACTGGACTCATCAGCCATGAAAGGTGGGAGTATCAGGCCCATTAAAAGGGGCCTCATACTTGGAGCAATTTGTAGGGCTAGTTGGAATTAGAGATAGCCACATAAGGCTAAGTAAAGGAGCCTTTGCCATCAAGGCATTGTAAAAGGATTGAAGTGACTGTAAATCGGAGAGTGTGTACTGCGCCTCGCTGGGTGGGAACTGTTGTGGGTGGAGTAACATTCTCTTAACTGTGAGAATTGTTTTTCTGGTGCGTAGGCATGGGTCACACTCACAGCAAACACACTCCTTTGAGACCATCTGAAAAATTTCAAGATGGGATTTAGTGGAAATTATAGAGTAGCTATGACACCAGAGAAATTAAGGACTTTATGTGAGGTAGGATTGGCCAGCATTTGGGGTAGGTTGGCCCCCAGAGGGGACCCTTGACAGATCTCTTATCTCCAAAGTAACGCATGAGGTTATATGCAGTGAGCTAGAACGCCTTGATCAATTGCTGTACATAGGCTCGTGGTTGCAGTTAGTTTTAAACCCTTAGAAGTGGTTAAGGGGACAGGCAGTGACTGTTTTAAACTCTGCCACTTTGCCCCTGGTGCCAGGAAGCCCATAAAATAACCCATGTGCTGCTTCGAAATCTCACCCCTAGGTTTGGACTGCCACTGCGCATTAAATCAGGCAACAAACCAGCATTTGCGGCAAACTTGGCCCAGAAAACAGCAGTGGCCTTGGGGTATTACTTTAACTGCACACTGCCTACTGCCCTCGGAATTCAGGAAAAATAAAAAGAATGAACCAGACCACCAAAAATAGCTTAGGGAAAGTGTGTCAAGAAACAAGATTAAAGTGTGTACAGGTACTTCCTTTGGTGTTATTCAAAATTAAATGCACTCCCTTTAGGAGGACAGGATATTCCCCCTACAAAGTCTTATATCATAGGCCCCCTCCCATACTCCGGGCACTCTCGGCAACTCTTCAGGAGTGGGGAAAAATTGAGTTAAGATGCCAGTTACAAGCTCTAGGGAAAATCGCTCAGGAAATTTCAACCTGAATAAATGACAGATGTCCTATAAGCTTATTCTCCCCAGTTCACACTTTCTCACCAGGTGATCA
>NW_016107598.1:2067755-2072546 GCF_001604975.1 Cebus imitator
ATCCACCACAGCTGTGTAAAAACTGGCAGCAGCTGAGACTTGGGAAGCTACACCAGACCCTAGGCAATGACTGCAGAATCACCTTAAGAAGGACAACAAGCCCTGCTCCAGCCACATCCTGGAAGCTGGTTGGTCTATGCACGGCCGAAGCATGAGAAAATTCATTGTGAGACATGTTCTTCTAAATATTTGGACTTGTACAGTAGGGACCTTAACTAATTTTAAAGAATGCTCTCAGTGAGTATATCAGGTTACTAAGGTAGGACATAAAGTAACTGCCATTCTTTTGTTCTACAGTTATTATGAATGTATAGGGACACAGAAAGGAACCTGTTTATATAACGGTATGCAGTATAAGGTATGTAGCCTGGGGAATAGACAGCCAGATGTATGCTACAACCCATCAGAGCCCCCTACATGTATGACTTTTAAAATTCAGCTCCTAACAGGGTGATGGAATAGCCCTACTAAATTAATAGCTGAAACAGAGGAGAAAGGAAGCCCAAAGCAGGTTACACCAAGGTTTAATGCCTGTGCAGCCATCAATGCCTATCATTCCAGTAAGGGGGGCTGTGGTTCCCTCGGATAGCAACAGAGTTATGCAAAAGAGCATAAGTATATCTGCCAGAAAACCTACTGGTGCAGCAATTGCATTTTTGAGTCATGCGTCCTCTGGGCCACTTGGAAAAATACTACAAATAATCCCGTTCGTCTTGTAAAAGGGAGAAACACCATTCCAGGGAGTAAAGTCCCTTGTGTCTCAGGACATTGTAACCCAGTAGAATTAACAATCACAAATCCCTAAGACCCTCCATGGGAAAAAGGGGAAAGTGTAATGCTAGAAATTAAAGGGAAAGGGCTTGACCCCGGAGTCAGTATCCAGATTCAGAAAAAAATCCAAAAACGCTCAGCCCGGCCAGTGTACCAGCACTTTTGTGGCATATTAAATAAGCCAGTGCCACAACTTCCAAAAAAGACAAAAAACTTGTTCCTTCAATTTGCTGAAAATGTGGCCCATTCCCTCAATGTTACTTCTTGCTATGTATGTAGAGGAACAACTATGGGTGACAGGTGGCCATGGAAAGCACATGAGTTATTACCCTCTGATCCTGTTCCTGATCTGACCTCAGTTCAAAGAGTTCAAATCAACAGTTTCTGGGTTTTAAAGGTTTCAATTATTGGACATTATGTTTGGCCAGAGAAGGAACTGACCTCACTGTTCCAGTTGGAAAGCTTAGCTGCATAGGGTAGCGTCTGCATAATGGAACAGTAGGTACTATAACCTGGTGGAGCTGAAACTATACAAAAAAGAACCCCTCCTAGAATTTCCAAAATTACAGAATGCTTGGAATCACCCTGGGTCCCAGAGAGACTGGACAGACCCTCCTGGGTTGTACTGAATACGTGGACATAGAGCATACATACAGCTGCCTGAAAGATGGACAGATAGCTGTGTCATAGGCATCATTAAGCCTTCTCTTTTTATTATTATTATTATTATTTTTTTTTTTTTTTTGAGACGGAGTTTCGCTCTTGTTACCCAGGCTGGAGTGCAATGGCGCGATCTCGGCTCACCGCAACCTCCGCCTCCTGGGTTCAGGCAATTCTCCTGCCTCAGCCTCCTGAGTAGCTGGGATTACAGGCACACGCCACCAGGCCCAGCTAATTTTTTGTAGTTTTAGTAGAGACGGGGTTTCACCATGTTGACCTGGATGGTCTCGATCTCTTGACCTCGTGATCCACCCGCCTCGGCCTCCCAAAGTGCTGGGATTACAGGCTTGAGCCACCGCGCCCGGCCTCTCTTTTTATTATTATTATTTGTTAAGACAGGTGAGCTGTTAGGACATCCAGTCTACTATGCCCAGGAGAAAAAAAAGTCTGAAAATAGGTAAATAGAAAAATTATAAGTGGCCACTGGAAAGAATTATTGAGTACTATAGGCCAGCCACAGGAACAGAAAATAGCCATGAGGACACTGGACTCCTATCTATATGCTAAATCAAATCATTCAGTTGCAAGATGCCTTGGAAATACTCGTTAATGTAATGGGCAAAGCTCTGTCCATTTTGGCCGGACAAGAAACTCAAATGAGAAATTCCATTTATCAGAACCAGTTGGCCTTAGATTATTTGCTGACAGCTGAAGGAGGAGTCTGTAAAAAATTCAAACTAACCAACTGCTGCCTGCACATAAACGACCAGGGTCACGCAGTTAAGAATATAACCAAACTAGCACACGTGCTTGTGCAGGTATGGCATAAATTCAACCCTAAGCTCTTGTTTAAAAGTTGGTCCTCAGCCTTAGGAGGATTAAAAACCCTCATCATAAGTATAATAACAGTGGGTGTTTGTTTACTACTCCCTTGCTTTTCCCCCTTGTTTCTCTAAATGACTGAAAAATGCTTTACTACTATAATAGATCAGAAAAACCACATCACAAGTATATTACATAAATCATTATCAATTAGTTTCTTCAGAAAGTCTGGAAAATGAAAATGAGAGTAAGACGTCTCATTAATATTATAAAGTGGTGAGGGTCTCAAAACGGGGAGTGAGGAAGGAGATCCAGGCATCTAGGATCACCTCTCCCTTGACTCCCACACTGCATTTCAATAGAATTCGGCTGTAAGCCCGTCTGGACCTGGGCTTTTTGGGTTGGTAGGCTATTAATTACTGCCTCAACTTCAGCCTTTGTTATTGGTCTATTCAGGGTTTCAACTTCTTCCTGGTTTAGGCTTGGGAGGGTGCCGTTATCCAGGAATTTACCCATTTCTTGCAGGTTTACTGGTTTATGTGCATAGAGTTGTTTGTAGTGATCTCTGATGGTAGTTTGTATTTCTGTGGAATTGGTGGTGATATCCCCTTTATCATTTTTTATTGCATGTATTTGATTCCTCTCTCTTTTCTTTTTTATTAATCTGGCTAGTGGTCTATTTCGTTGATGTTTTCAAAAAAACAGCTCCTGGATTTATTGATTTTTTGAAGGGTTTTTTTGTGTCTCTGTCTCCTTCAGTTCTGCTCTGATCTTAGTTATTTCTTGTCTTCTGCTAGCTTTTGAGTTTTTTTGATCTTGCTCCTCTAGCTGTTTCAATTTTGATGATACGGTGTCAATTTTAGATCTTTCCTCACTTCTCATGTGGGCATTTATTGCTATAAATTTCCCTCTAGACACTGCTCTAAATGTGTCCCAGAGATTCTGGTATGTTGTGTCTTCATTCTCGTTGGTTTCGAAGAACATCTTTATTTCTGCCTTCACATCATTGTTTATCCGGTTGATATTCAGGAGCCAGTTGTTCAGTTTCCATGATGTTGTGTGGTTCTGAGTGAGTTTCTTGATCCTGAGTTCTGGTTTGATTGCACTGTGGTCTGAAAGACTGCTTGTTATTATTTCCATTCTTCTGACCTTTTTTTTTTTTCTTCTTCAAGACAGATTCTTGCTCTGTCCTCCAGGCTGCCAGGCTGGAGTGCAGTGACGCCATCTCGGCTCACTGCAACCTCTGCCTCCCAGGTTCAAGTAATTCTCCTGCCTCAGCCTCCTGAGTAGCTAGGATTACAGGCACCTAACACCACATCCGGCTAATTTTTGTAATTTTAGTAGAGACAGGGTTTCACCATGTTGGCCAGGTTGGTCTTGAACTCCTGACCTCGTGATCCACCTTCCTCGGCCTCTCAAAGTGCTAGGATTGCAGGCATGAGCCACTGAACCTGGCCAGCACAAACATTTTATTGAGGATGGCAGGTGCTACCTTGTTTCATCTCTAGTTTATCCTAACACGGAGTCTCATTTTTTAGTGGCCAGCACTCTAATAGCTCTTAAGTACCTGAACTGTGCCCACCAGTCAAATCGTGGGTTTGGCTCTGAGATCCCCTTGACCAACTTGCCCAATTATTTTTTCCCTATGTAAGCATGCGAGAAAATGTAACAAAAAGGATAGAATCCAAATTCCAATAGATTCCAAAAGCCAGGGTTCACACCCCCTGCGGTAATAACCACTTAGAGCAACGCTATCTTAAAATGCAGCTCCTTGTTACCTGAGTCCATGAGCAAGGTAAACAAGTAAAAAACAAACAAAATCAAGGCTGGGTGCAGTGGCTCATGCCTGTAATCCCAGCACTTTGGGAGGCCAAGGAGGGCGGATCACAAGATCAGGAGTTCCCGAGCAGCCTGACCAACATGATGAAGCCCTACCTCTACTTAAAATACAAAAATTAGCCCAGCATGGTGGTGTGTGCCTGTAATCTCAGCTATTTGGGAGGCTGAGGCAGGAGAACCACTTGAACCCAGTAGGCAGAGGTTGCAGTAAGCCAAGATTGTGCCACTGCACTCCAGCCTGATGACAGAGCAAGACTCCGTCACACAAAAAAAGAAAAAGGCCAAGCTTGGTGGCCCATGCCTGTAATTCCCAGCAGTTTGGGAGGCAGAGGCAGGTGGATCACCTTAGGTCAGGAATTTGAGAGCAGCCTGACCAATGAGGTAAAATCCTGTCTCTACTGAAAATACAAAAATTAGCTGGGTGTGGTGGTGAATGCCTGTAATCTCAGCTACTTGGGAGGCTGAGGTAGGAGAATCACTTAAATTTGAGAGGTGGAAGTTGTAGTGAGCCTAGATCACGCCATTGCACTCCAGCCTGGGTGACAGCGTGAGACTACGTCTCAAAAAACAAAAAACAAACAAACAAAACCAGAAATACTGTGCAGCTTTTTTTTTTTTTGAGACGGAGTTTCACTCATGTTACCCAGGCTGGAGTGCAATGGCGCGATCTCGGCTCACCGCAACCTCCGCCTCCTGGGT
>NW_016107598.1:2072776-2178379 GCF_001604975.1 Cebus imitator
TTTGAGATGGAGTCTTGCTCTGCCGTCAGGCTGGAATGCAGCGGTGCAATCTCAGTTCACTGCAACATCTATCTCCTAAGTCCAAGCGGTTCCCCTGCCTCAGCCACCAACTATCTGGTACTACAGGTGCACGCCACCATGCCCAGCTAATTTTTGTATTTTAGTAGAGATGGGGTTTCACCACACTGGCCAGGATGGTCTCAATCTTCTGACCTCATGATCTGCCCACCTCAGCCTCCCAAAGTGCTGGAATTAAAGGCATGAGCTACTGCACCTTGCCAACCTGCAGCTCTTAAGCCAGACTTAATGGCATGCACCTGTAATCCCAGGCACTCGGAGGCAAAGGGAGAAGGATCGCTTGAACCCAGCAGTTTGAGGCTGTGGTGTACTCTGATCATGCTTGTGAATGGCCACTGCACTCTAGCCTAGGCAATATCACAGGACCCTTTCTTTCTTTTTCTTTTTGTTTGTTTTCTGAGACAGTCTTGCTCTGTCACCCAAGCTGGAGTGCAGTGGTGTGATCTCAGCTTTACCTCCTGGGTGAGGCCTCTCAGGGGGTCTCAGCCTCCCAAGCAGCTGGAATTACAGGTGCGAACCACCACGCCTGGCTAATTTTTATATTTTTAGTAGAGACAGGGTTTTGCCATATTGGCCAGGCTGATCTCAAGCAATCCACTGCCTCAGCCCCCCAAAGTGCTGGGATTACAGGTAGGTGTCACTGTGCCCAGCCAAGATAAAACTGCTGCTCTTGCCAATGACATGTCAGCCACTGTAAACCCTAAAAGGTCATGCACCGTCTCACAGCACAAACTAACCCTAAATTCAAAAGCCAAAGAGAAAAAGGGAGTCCACCTAAGAGGAACTTACTTGTAACTCTTGAGGCTTCATGAGGAAGACTGAGGACCTCAAAAAGCATCTGAGGCACCTCTCCGATGTTCCTATTGGAGTCTCAGAAGGCATCAGCAGTGTCCTTCAGGTCCCTTTGTCAGTTGCAAGAACTGTCGAAAGACAAAATTACAATGAATTTAGTTTACAAATCTTAATTGGGGTTCATTTTCTATTCTAAAATTGGGCAACATCATATTCTATAAAGCAGAATGAGTGTGTTGATGAGTTGAGCAAAGGAGGTTGGCTTTACAGATAGAAAAGGGCTGTGGAAAACAAAAACAGAGAACACAAAGCAGATTGGTTATTTCAGTATTTGCCCTATAATAAATAGGGTCAGTATTTTCGGTATTTTCCCTATAATAAAAAGGTCAAAGCAGAGGGGACTTTCTTATCATGCCACCTAACACTGGCTATTATCTGTCTCTCCTGGTTACTCAGAAGGTAAGATAAACTTAGTTTCAGTTTGGTCTTATGGAAGGTGAGTAACTCCAATTTGGTTTGGTCTTTTGGGCCTACTGGAAGAGTTCAGTCCAAACCAACAGCCTCTTATAATTTTATTTACCTACTTTTGAGATAGATCTTGCTCTGTCATGAGGATGGCAGGTGGTACCTTGGAGTGCTGGAGTGCAATGGTGAGATCTTAGCTCACTGAAATCTTGACCTTGCGGGCTTAAGTGATTATCCATAGCTAGGACTACAGGCAGGTACCACCACACCCAGCTATTTTTTTTGTATTTTTAGTAGAGATGGGGTGTTGCCAGGTTGTCCAGGCTGCCTCTTATAATTTTATTTATACTCCTGATTATAAAGTACAGGATTTCTGTCTATCTATTTAGGTTTCCAATCCATTCAAATGTTTATGATGACTGCTGCTATTTCTGCTAAGAAAATGAGGGCAAGAGTAAATATGGGCAGAGTCTTCAATATATCTGCAACCTGTTATTTGTAGTGATGATGTTAGGAAGGGCTAAACCATTTTCCTTCTTGAAAAGGAGGCTTAATAGGCCAGGTGTGGTGGCTCATGCTTGAATTCCCAGCACTTTGGGAGGCTGAGATGGGAGGATTACTTGAACCCAGGAGGTCAAGGCTACAGTGATTCATATTCTCACCACCACACCCCAGATCAGGCAAAAGAGCAAAACCCTGCCTCTAAATAAATAAATTAATAACTCTAGGATTCCCAAATCTTGCAAATGAAGAAATCCCCTTCTCTTTTTTGGCTGGGGCAAGGAAGACTAGCCTGTTCTTCGTTTTCCTTGGAAAGTTACAGGGTCGGCCGGGCACGATGGCTCACGCCTGTAATCCCAAGCACTTTGGGAGGCTGAGGTGAGCAGATCATGAGGTCAAGAGATGGAGACCATCCTGACCAACATGGTAAAGCCCCGTCTCTTACCAACATGGTAAAACCAAAAATACAAAAGAGATGGAGACCATCCTGACCAACATGGTAAAACCCCATCTTTTACCAACATGATAAAATCAAAAATACAAAAATTAGCTGGGCATGGTGGTGCACGCCTGTAGTCCCAGCTACTCGGGAGGCTGCGGCATGAGAATCGCTTGAACCGGGAGGCAGAGGTTGCAGTGAGCCAAGATCGTGCCACTGCACTCCAGCCTGTTGACAGAGTGAGACTCCATCTCGAAAAAAAAAAAAAAAAAAAAAAAAAAAAAGAAAAAAGAAAAAGAAAGTTAGAAAGCTATAGGGTTACTGATGAACAAAGTAACTGTTCAGGGAAGAGACATCCAGTGGCTTCTACATCCAGGCCCATTCCCAGGAACCATATTTCCAGAGGGTCCTCAATCCCTGAGGCCTCAGTTGGCTCCTTTGCAGGTATCTAAGAACAAATCACAAAGAAGGAGTAGGGAACAAAAACCAGCCTCACCTCAGTACCTGCTCTCACCCCAAAGGAAGGTGAGGACGGCTGGCGGGGGTGGGGCCGGGGCTTAGTCTCCAGCCAGAGGGTACAGGACCTGTCCTCTGGGGGCCTGCCCTTCCCACACTCACTCTTCCAGCCAGGCTGTCCTGAACATTTTTGAGACTCCTATGAGGGGCTCGTGGTTCCTGCTCTGGGGTTTTCTTCTGTCATTTTAACACTGAGGCATTCCAGCCTGCCTTCCTGGAGGATGGAGTATTTGCACTGTTGCCTTTTCTTCTGTCCCTGTTTTTGTACAAAAATGACAATACTTTCTGTCGGACTGTGTTTTAACCCAAAAAACAAAAGTGAGCCCCCTTCTCTTTCATACTCCAGGTTCACAGAACCAAACCTACCAATTTTTTCTTGTTCTTTGTTTTTTGGTTGAGAAAAGGGTTTTCTAAGAAATACTGAACTTTCCTTACCTAGAAGTAGTCGGGTTAAAGAAGTCACACTTTAAATGTAATATCTGTTGCTTTAATATATTCTAGCAAAGAAAATAAGGGTTGGAGGATGCAGGTAGGGGATAGATGAAACAAGATTGAAAAGTGTTGACAATTTATGAAGTTCTGGAAATTCATATATTCTTCTGTTTGACATTTTCCACAATAAAAAGTTTTTTAAAATATTAGCTTTCTCTTATTTTTTACTCTAACAACTTCCTTGTACTTATCTATCTTTGACAGGTTCTGGCCTCAGGAGGAGGAAAGCTGCACAACCAGTCTTTGTGTGTGTGTATACAAATCTCTGTTCATTTGTGAATACAGTTTCATTAGGGGAGGGTTCACCTTTGTTATGCACATGATCAACACGATATAAATTAATATATATTATATATATTAATTTATATATATAACTATATTAATATATATAATATATATTAATATATATATAACATATAAATATATATATATTTTTTAGAGACAGGGTTTCACTCTGTCACCCACGCCGGAGTGCACTGGTGGCATTCACAGCTTACTGCAGCCTCCACCTCCTGGGCTGAAGTGATCCTCCAGCCTGGGCTTCCCAAGTAGCTGGGACTACAGGCCCACACCATCACACCTGGCTTTTTAAATTTTTTGTAGAGACAGGGTCTCCCTATGTTGCCCAGGCCGGTCTAGAACTCTTGGGCTCCAGTGATCCTCTCATTTAAGCTTCCCAAAGTGCTGGGATTACAGGACTGAGCCATGGCCTATATTTCATTTTAAAACAACGAGGAATGTTTTCCTTCCTCACATCTCAAGCTTGGGGTTGGGATACCAAATCTCTGATATTATCTCAAAGATTTTTTTATAACTAATATCACAATTCCTTTCAGAAACGGCTCCTTAGCCGCTCACACCACAGGTTTTGGTGGCACAGCCTGAGGCTGCACAGACCTGCACTCCAGGTCTTTGCCCTACCCAGAGCAGGATGGCCCTGGCCTTTTTTTTTTTTTTTGAGATGGAGTTTCGCTCTGTCGCCCAGGCTGGAATGCAGTGGCACCATCTCCGCTCACTGCAACCTCTGCTTCCTGGGTTCAAGCGATTCTCCTGCCTCAGCCTCCCGAGTAGCCTGCATTACAGGTGTTAGCCATCACACCCAGCTAATCTTTGTATTTTAAATAGGGACAGGGTTTCATCATTTTGGCCAGGCTGGTCTTGAACTCCTGACCTCAGGTGATCCGCCCGCCTCAGCCTCCCAAAGTGCAGGCGTGAGCCACCGCACCGGGCCTAATAATTTGTATTTCAGTAGAGACGGTGTTTCACTGAGTTGCCCAGGCTGGTCTAGAACTTCTGAGTTTAGGCAATCCGCCACCCTGGGCCTCCCAGGGTGCTAGGGTTACAGGTGTGAGCCACGGCGCCCAGCCCCTAGCCTCATTCTTTGGGCCTCAGTTTCCACCGCCTAAAAGAGCAGCAGGTCTGTGGCACCAGCTCCCTGGGCCCCTCCCGATCCGCGGGTAGCCCCGCCCTGAGGGCGGAGACCGGGAGGAACGGCGCGCTCTGCTCCGCCTCCTGCCGACTCACCGCTGCCCCCTGTGCCCGCGGCGCATGTGCCCGGCACCCCCCACCGGCCCTGGATTCCACTTCCGCTCCCCTCGCGCTGCAGCCGCAGCTGCCTACAGGCCCCGCGCCGCCTCGGGAGTCCATGGCCGGCACGCGCTGGGTACTCGGGGCGCTGCTCCGGGGCTGCGGCTGTAACTGCAGCAGCTGCCAGCGCACCGGCGCCGCCTGCTTGCCCTTCTACTCCGCCGCTGGCTCATTCCCGTCGGGCGTCTCGGGCCGTCGCCGCCTGCTGCTGCTGCTCGGGGCCGCCGCGGCCGCCGCCTCCCAGACGCGTGGCCTCCAGACCGGGCCTGTGCCTCCCGGGAGGCTGGCGGGGCCTTCCCCTGCGGCCACCTCTGCCGCGGCCGTAGCCGCCGCGGCCTACCCTGCCCTCCGTGCCCCTCTGCTGCCGCAGTCGCTGGCGGCGGCCACGGGTCCGACGCGGAGCTACAGCCAGGTACGTGGGCGCCGCGAGGGGCCGGGCGCCGATCCCCTCCCGGGCCGCGCGCACGCGTCCCCGCGACCCTCCGTGTGCGCCTCGCGGGCGCGCCCGGGTATCCTCGGCACGCGCTGCACACCCGCCCCCGTCCTCCTTGTGCTCCTATTGGGCCCCGAAACAAGGGACGCTCTCCCAGGCTTCGGGTTTTCTCCTTGTTTTGTTCTCCCCTCGAGTCTTTGGTCGGTTGGGCAGTGTAAGTGTGGCCGGGGTGAATGTTGAGACCTTGTTTCCTGCCGGGCCCATGGTAGGTTTCGTGAGGCTGCTGACGCCCCCACCCCGCATCCCTCTCGCTTTCTGCCCTCTGGTTATGAAGTCTCGAGGCCGTAGCCCGCCAGAGGGTTGGGAGTTTCCGTGCAGCCCGAGCGCTAGGCCTGGGCGGCCCTCGGCGCCTTTTGGTCGGCCGCGGCTTAGAAGGTGCGCGCACACAGCTGCGTGGGCTGGATTGTAGGGAAGGAGCCTTGTCCCCAGCGCGCTCCGCTCTCTCCTGTCCCCAGGGAAAGACGAGCTGTCCCGGTTTACTGAAGGTCACCTCTGCAACTCCACTCGTACAGAAGGTCTTTTAGGACTGTGTGTCGCCTCGACTGGGAAAGCAATTTGGAGATTTAGATGTTGGGGCGGGGGTGAAGGGGAGGGAGCGTTGAGGGTTGACGACACAACTTGGGGTCCCAGGAATGAATTTACAATGTTTTTGTGTCCTTTTTATATATATATATATATTTTTAAAAAGCCCGTGTGTACTTTAAGAACTCAGATTGCAGATATTTTGTGCCTTGTAGATTAACCTTTCTCTTCTGTTTGTTACGTGACGTCTGGGAAGTGTCTGCACGCTTTTTAACTATCCAGCCCCTGATTCCTTGGGTCATATTTATCTTAATTCAATTTGTACTTCTCCTTTAACTTAGGGAGACTGGGAGGCTAATCAGCATGGCTGTTGTCTGCCAGTGGCTGAGCTCATTGATTTGAATCCTGACCCAATACTTTCCGCTGCCCCTTTTCTGTAAAACCTTGTGACGCTTATGGAATTCTGGAAAAAAGGAGAAAGTTGTCTACAAAAGCACAACAAAACGATCTCTAATAAACCTGTGTGAGCTACCTCCCCCTTTTTTTCCCTATGAAATTGACTGCAGTGATAAAAATCTGTAGAACATCTATTATGTTATTAACTGCTTACATTTATTCCTTAAAATTAAACATAAGTCTTCATGAAAATGATAGGGCCTGGCGCAGTGACTCACGCCTGTAATCCCAGCCCTTTGGGAGGCTGAGGCGGGTGGATCACCTGAGGTCAGGAGTTTGAGACTAGCGTGAGCAACATGGTCAACTCCATCTCTGCTAAAAAATACAAAAAAATTAACCTGACGTGGTGGCGGGCGCCTGTAATCCCAGCTATTCAGGAGGCTGAGACAGGAGAATCACTTGATTCCGGGAGGCAGAGATTGCGGTGAGCAGAGATGCCATTGCACTCTAGCCTGGGTGACAAGAGTGAAACTGTCTCAAAAAAGAAAAAATGATAGTACAAAGATATCTTTGTTCTTAATCCAGTAGAGTGCAAGTCTTAAAACCTGAATTGTCTTCTTAGGTTATGGTTGTAGTGCGTGGTGAATACTTATTAAATTCCTGTTTTTGCTTAATCTGATAAAAGAGACTTTATAAGTCTTTAACCTCACACTGCTGCTGTTGCCTTTTATGATCTTTCCCTTAATCACTTGATCTGGCATACCAGCTGACAGTCTTCCCAAGGCATCCTGCTGTCTTGTTGATTTATCCAGTCCTCATTGTCTTTATTAACTTCCCTTTACCTACCAAGTGAAGGACACACATTAAGCTCAACACTCAAGGCGCTTTGCTATGTGGTACCAACTTCCTTTTGCCAGCTCATCTTCTTTTTCTCCTAATTGTACCCTATAATGTAAACAGATGGAATTAATTGGAATTAATTGCTATTTTTCAGATGGGCCTTTGGTCATACTGCTTCTTTCTCTCACCTTCAAACTGGAATGCCCTTTTATTTATCCCCATCAGAATTACATCCTTCTTTCAAGACCCATGTCATGTCACGTCCTGATTCTTCTGTTAGTGCCATGATTTGAATTCCCGTAGTATTTTTTAATATTAATTATAGCATTCAGCATCTCATCTTGTCTGCTTATCTTATTCTAGATAACTATTTCAGATGTGGGCCAAACACTGTGTGTAGGGGCCATCAAATATTTGTCATATTGTAGGGGGGCCTGTCTTGTGTCGCCTTAACTAAAACACTATTGTTACATGCAATTTGAGGTTGATGAATTTTAAACCCTGAATGAAATTTATGTCCTGTCAAACCTTTAGGATATACCCGTTTACTGCTTTTGAATGTATAATTTAAGCCAAAACAGGATGGGTTAGATTGGTGAAGTTCACTTTTTGCCTCTTAAATAATCTAGAATATTAGTTTGTAGAATAAACATTTTCTAAGTAGAATTTTTTTTTTTTTTTTTACTTTTTTTTACATGTAAATATAACTATATTTACAATTCTCCATTTCCCTTGGAAGGAGTCTAAAACGACTTACCTGGAAGACCTTCCAGCTCTCCCTGAGTATGAAGTGGCCCCATCCAAGTTAGGAGAGGAAGTGGATGATGTCTATCTCATTCGAGCTCAAGGACTGCCCTGGTCATGCACTATAGAAGATGTGCTTAACTTTTTCTCAGGTATGTTTTATGTATGTTTATTTCTTTTTTTTCTTATATTTCTCACAAGCAGATATGTGTGTTTTACATTTGTTATTTTGTCTGAGTAAAAGGTAGTGCCACAAATCTACGTCAGACTATGCTGTTGACTTCCTTTTTGATGGTTAGGAACTGTCTCATTCTGGTTGGTTGCATATACCAGGTGACGCCATGTGTGCTGCTTGTAGTATGTAACAAATGGAAAGACGTTGGGCCGGGGCAGTGGCTCAGGCCTGTAATCCCAGCACTTTGGGAGGCCAAGGTGGGAGGATGGCTTGAGGCCAGGAATTCCATACCATCTTGGGCAACATTGTGAGACTCTTGTCTCAATTTGTGTGTGTGTGTGTGTATGTGTGTGTGTATATATAAAGACTTTGAATTCGACAAAAGTATTTAATGTTAAGACTACATGCTATGATGGAATATTATGCAGCCATAACAAAGAATGGGATTTTGTCCTTTTCAGCAATGTGGGTGGTGCTGGAGATCATTATCCTAAGCAAACTAACATGGAACATTAAATACTGTATGTTCTCACTTGCAAGTGGGAGCTAAACGTGAAAATACATGGACATAAAGAGGGGAACAACAGACACCAGGGCCACCTTGATGGTGGAGGGAGAGGATTAAAAAATACCTACCGGGGCAGGGTGCGGTGGCTCACGCCTGTAATCCCAGCACTTTGGAAGGCCGAAGTGGGTGGATCACGGGGTCAGGAGATCAATACCATCATGGCTAACATGGTGAAACCCTGTCTCTGCTAAAATACAAAAGTTAGCCAGGAGTGGTGGCAGTGCCTGTAATCCCAGCTATTCTGGATGCTAAGGTGGGAGAATCTTTTGAACCTAGGAAGTAGAGGTTGCAGTGAGTCAAGATTGTGCCACTGCACTTCAGCCTGGGAGACAGAGCAAGACTCCCTCTCAAAAACAAACAAAAAAACCTATTGGGAATAATGCTTGCTACCTGGGTAACTAAATGATCTGTAAACCAAACTCCTGTAACACATGGTTTACCTATGTAACAGTCCTGCACATGTACTAAATAAAAGTTAAAAAACAAAACTACATGGTTTAAAAAAATATTTTTTTCTGTGGCATTAATATATACATACCAAAATGCCAAGCCTGTCAGTGGAAATAATGGGATTAAGAGTAGCTCTTCATGTAATACATTTAGAATAGACGATCACTTAGTATCAAGAATACAGTTACCTTAATAGCATGCTTGGAGGGTTTACCTATCTGTGGGATTTTTTTTAGTTTCTGTATCTGACTTTTTTTTTTTTTTTTTTTAAGATGAAGTCTTGTTCTGTTGATCAGGCTGGAGTGCAGTGGCGCAATCTTGGCTCACTGTAACCTCCACCTCCTGAGTTCAAGCAGTTCTCCTGCTTCAGCCTCCCAACTAGCTGGCATTACAGGCATCCGATACCACACCCAGCTAATTTTTTGTATTTTTAGTAGAGATGGGGTTTCACCATGTTGGCCAGGTTGGTCTTGAACTCTTGACCTCAGGTGATCTATCACCTTGGCCTCCCAAAGTGCTATGATTACAGGCATGAGCCACCAAGCCCGTTAATTACTTTTTTTAGCAGCTCCTTGTGGAGAAGGAATAACTCCTAGGCAGTAAGCCAAGAGTGAGCCTGGTCAAATATTTTTTAAAGCCACTTGTCCACTTTCATCCTGGACTTACTCCCATTATAAAAAGTACACAGTTTGAAAAAGGGGAAAAGTCTGGGCGTGGTGGCTCATGCCTGTAATCCCAGCACTTTGGAAGGCTGAGATGAGAGGATTACTTTAGCCCAAGAGTTCAAGACTAGCCTGGGCAATAAAATGAGACCCCCTTTCTATAAAAACAAAACCAAAAAAAGTTAAATTATGGTAATAAAATTATTATTTTGAGAGTTTTGCTCTTCTTGCCCAAGCTGGAGTGCAACGGTTCGATCTCATCTCACTGTAACCTCTGCCTCACGGGTTCAAGCGATTCTCCTGCCTCAGCCTCTCGAGTATCTGGAAGTATAGGTGTGTGCCACCATGCCTGGATAATTTTTTGTATTTTTAGTAGAAACGGGATTTCACCATATTGCTCAGGCTGGCCTCGAACTCCTGACCCCACGTGATCCGCTCACCTTGGCTTCCCAAAGTGCTGGGATTATAGGCATGAGCCGCCGTGCTTGGCCAATAAAATTATTCTTACAGGAAATATTTTAAAGTCCTGTGATATGATTTTAAAGAAAGACATTTATGTGTGAATTAACTATATTTTATTTCCTTAAGTGATTGTGGAAATGTTGGAATAGACATAACGCATTTTGTGTTGGGCCTAGCCTGATTTGCCATTTAATGATCAGGAAGGACATGCTAAGCTTCTGTGCTAAGGTTTGCTTATCTTTTCTACTTGGAATGTTTTAGAGACTACATCCTTATTGGTGTTTGGATGGCTTCAATGATGGGGATTTGTGTAAGGAATATGACACTTGTTTCCTGCTTCATTGTTGGAAAATTGCGTTCTTGTGACTTACCTCATTGAGCTAAAAGTTTGATTTCTGTTGTTAATTGATTTTACTCATACGCTTTTAGACTGCAGAATCCGCAATGGCCAGAATGGAATACATTTCCTCCTAAATAGAGATGGAAAGCGAAGGGGTGATGCCTTAATTGAAATGGAGTCAGAGCAGGATGTGCAGAAAGCCTTAGAGAAGCACCGCATGTACATGGGCCAGCGGTATGTGGAAGGTATGTGAAGTCAGATTCTGGCGTTTTGGGATCATTGCATTAGGCTTTATACTTTTCAAGACAATTTTTTTTTTTGATCCTTAATGAAGTATTTAGATGGTATGAATGTATTATTTTGTAGGTTGTGAAAATAAAACATAAAGAGATAAACTTTCTTATAAAATGAGAATATTGACCAAATTTATCTTTTTTTTTTTTTTTTTTGAGACGGGTTCTCGCTCTGTTGCCAGGTTGGAGTGCAGTGGCGTGATCTCAGCTCACTGCAACCTCTGCTTCAGGGGTTCAAGCAGTTCTCCTGTCTCAGCCTCCAAAGTAGCTGGGACTACAGGCATGTGCCACAATGCCCAGCTAATTTTTGTATTTTTAGTAGAGATGGGGTTTCACCATGTTGGTCTAGCTAGTCTTAAACTCCTGACCTCAGATGGTCCACCTGCCTCGGTATCCCAAAGTGCTGGGATTACAGGCGTGAGCCACCGCGCTTGGTCTACCAATTATCTTACAAGCTTTGAGAATTAAATAAGTTATGCCCGCATAGTAAATATGCAATAAATGTCATTTGTCACCACATGTTCTCACTCATAGGTGGGTGTTGAACAGTGAGAACACATGGGCACAGGGAGGGGAACATCACACACTGGGGTCTGTTGGGGGGTGGGGAGCTAGGGCACAGATAGCGAGGGATGGGGAGGTTGGGGAGGGTTAACACTGGGAGAAATGCCTGATGTAGTTGACGGGGTGGTGGGGGGGATGGAGATAGCACACCACCATGGCATGTGTGTACCTATGCAACAATCCTACAAGATCAGCATATGTACCCCAGAACTTAAAGTACAATAAAAAAAAATGTCATTTGTTATTTTCTATAGAGAAGTGTATAAAGATTAAAATAGTTTTTGAATTCTTGGATACCCTACCAAGTTTTAATGATATATTTTTAAATGGGTTTGTTCCTTTGTTATGTGAATTTTGCATCCCTTTTGTGCTCTTTCTTTGTAGTATATGAGATAAACAATGAAGATGTGGATGCCTTAATGAAGAACCTGCAGGTCAGATCTTCGCCTGTGGTAAATGATGGTGTGGTTCGTTTGAGAGGACTTCCTTATAGTTGCAACGAGAAAGACATTGTAGACTTCTTTGCAGGTACTTTGCAGTTATACTTGGGAACTCATAACCTTTTTCCCCTGTTATCTGCTTCTATATCTTAGATGAGCCTTTTTCTGGGTGACAGCATGCATTTATGTTAGGTTATTTAGGGGAGAGTTCTTCACTTAATTTTCTAATATTTGTAGATTTATGTATGTTTTTGTTCTATCAGATTTTAAGGGGGGATGTCAGATTTCAAAATAATTTCATGAGGGTTTTACTATTGAAAGAAATATCTTCTCATAATAGTGGCTGTATGTGTGAAAGATGATAACAATTTCTATAATTTAAAAGCAGCATCTAATTTCTAGAACCATCAGTAGTGATGTCTGTGATCTCTATTGTCTCCTAGCATATAATTAACAGCAAAATAAACCCACAAAAAACAAAAAACAAAAAAAACAAAAAAAAAAACCTGGTGGGGAGGATTGTATATTTTAGGTGGACTTCTTGGACCTTACATGTTCTGGAAATATAGGTATGTAGGTGTTACTGAATTTTGACTGCATAATTGTTTTCATCCTATCAAGCGTGTATTCAGTTTTGGGACTGGCAAACAGAATAAAAATTTTATTAGTATGTGAATGATGGGGTTAATTCTAAGGGTACTAAAAACCTGCTAGTAACACTAAAATCTTTTGGTGTCCTAGGACTGAATATAGTTGACATTACTTTTGTGATGGACCACAGAGGGAGACGAAAAACAGGGGAAGCCTATGTGCAATTTGAAGAACCAGAAATGGCCAACCAAGCCCTGTTGAAACATAGGGAAGAAATTGGTAATCGGTGAGTAAAGCAGATACTAATGATGAGGCATTGTCACTATGATTTAGAAAAGTGGAGAGAGTACTATAATGAGCCATCAAATGCCCATAATTTAGATTAACAATTTTTTTTTGACTTTTCCTTGTAGAGCAGGAATAACCCATAGATGGTGTACCTGGAGCAGCTAGATTAACACATTTTTAACATCTGTTACATTTGCTTCATCTGTTTTTTTTTTAGTATGCATCTCTAAAGATTTTTAATTGCAATGTTATATCTAACATAGCAATAATATATTATCTAATAATGGTTCATAATCACATTTTCCCAGTCATGCCTAAAATGCTTGTTTTTTTGTTTCTTTTTCTTTTTTTTTTTTTTTTTTTTGCAACGGAGGCTTGCTCTGCCTCCCACGTTCAAGTGATTCTCCTGTCTCAGACTCCAGAATAGCTGGGATTAAAGGCGTGCACCACCACTCCCAGCTAATTTTTGTACTTTTAGTAGAGATGGGATGTAGAACTCCCAGATTCAAGTGATCCACCCACCTCTCCCCCCAAGAAGTGCTGGGATTGCAGGTGTGAGCCATCATACCCAGACAAAATTATCTTTTTATAGTTGGTTTGTTTGAAACAGAATCCAGTTAAGGTCTACACACTGCATTTGATTGTTATCTCTAATTCTCTTGTGTGTGGGGTTTTTTTCTTCTAAGACACAGGGTCTTGTTCTGTTACCCAGGCTGGAGTGCAGTGGCATGATGTTAGCTCACTAGGGCCTTGAATTCCTGGGCTCGAGCAACCTTCTTGCCTCATCCTACCGACTAGCTGGGACTATAGGCATGTGCCACCACACCTGGGTGTGTGTGGATTGGGTCATTCTCCAACCTAGCTAGGACTGTAGGAATTTGCCACCACACCTGGGACGGTGTGTGTGTGTGTAGATGGGCTCTTGTTTTGTTGCCCTGGCTGGCCTCAAACTCATGTGCTCAAGTGGTCCTCCCACTTTGGCCTCCCAAAATCCTGGGATTACAGGTGTGAGCCATTGCACCTGACCACCAATTCTCTTGAACTAGAGTAAATTCCCTTATTCCCTCCCACTTTTAAAAAACAACTGACTTTTGAAGAAATTAGATCAGTTTTCTTATACAGTGTCTCATGTTCACATCACATCAGGATGTACATAATGATAAGTGGACTCATTTGTATTTTAACTTTAATTTTGGAGGTAACAGTTTAAAATGTCAAATGTTAAATCACTATTTTGTTAATTTTCTTTTGCTGTTTTCTGGCCTTTTAAATCAGCTTCTTTGAAATAAAACAGCCATTCCAAAGCCAGTGTATTTCAGGATCTACTGATAGAAGTGGTTCAAAGGTTTTTTTTTGAGACAGGATCTTGCCCTGTCACCCAGGCTAGAGTGCAGTGACACGAACACTGCTCACTCCACCCTTGACCTCTTGAGCTCAAGCAATCCTCCCACCTCAGCTTCCTGTGTAGCTAGTACCACAGGCATGCATCACCATGCCTGGCTAATTTTAGACAGATCTTGCTCTGCTACCCTTGCTGGAGTGCAGTTGTGTGATATAGCTCACTGCAGCCTTGACCTCCTGGGCTCAAGCATTTCTCCCACCTCAGCCTCCCAAGTAACTGGGACTACAGGTGCACGCCTCTACACCCAGCTGATTTTTGTATTTTTTTGGAGAGGGAATATTGCATATTGCCCAAGCAGGTCTCAAACTCCTGAGTTCAAGTGATCCACCTGCCTTAGCCTCCCAGAGTACTGGGATTACAGGTGTGAGCCACTGTATCTGGTCTTCTGGCTAATTAAAAAAAAAAACAACAAAAAAACAACTTTTGTAGAGATGATGTCTCACTTTTTGTTGTCCAGGCTCAAAGGTTTTTTTTTTTTTTTTTTTTTAAAGAAGTGGTGTTCATCTAATCTTTATAGATTTGTAAACACAAATTATTTTTATAACTCTCAGTCTAGAAAGCCATGTTAAGAAAAAGAAAACTGAGCTGGGCATGTTGGCCCATGCCTGTAATCCCAGCGCTTTCGGAGGCTGAAGTGGGAGAATCACTTGAACCCAGGAGTTCAAGAGCAACCTGTGCAACATGGCAGGAACCCATGTCTACAAAAATAAAAAATACAAAAATTAGCATTATGTGGTGGCAAGCAGCAGTGGTCCCAGCTGCTCCGGAGGCTAAGGCAGGAGGATCGCTTGAGCCTAGGGGGTTGAGGCTGCAGTGAGACATGTTCATACCACTGCACTCCAGCCTGGGTGACACCAAGACACCCAAGCTGCAAAAAAAAGAGCTAGTTCCAGAGGCTTGGGTTTAATAGATAGTCTCCTCCACTGTGATAGCAAGTCAGAATTGATACTTAGTTCTTGAATTCTCATTAGCCTTTTAGTGAGGTTCTGCAGAAGTTAGCTCTTCTTTTACTGTGACTTTTAATATTTTATACAGATGTGATTAATTTTCACAGAATTGAATTGCAAGGCTTCAAGAGATTGTTAACCAACTACTTAAAAAATGCTTATGAGATTTTTTTCTGTGTACATGATTAGCTTAAGCATAGGAGTTCTCATGAAGCAAAACAGAGTAGAAGATATTATTAAAACGTATATGAAGAAAAAGTGTTATCTTGGTGTGAAAACTTTAATCAGTAACCTAGTCTGTTTTACATTTTCATGGGCTACTATGTATATCCGTTATTACTTTCCCCCTACCTGTTATCTTTGGACACCTGTGTTTCATAAACTGTTGGAAATATAATATATACATGTTTATAAAGGAGTTCGATATAAAGTTACTTTGCACCATTTGTGCTTGTTCACTTTTGCTTTGACATAGATACATCGAGATATTTCCAAGCAGAAGGAATGAAGTTCGAACACATGTTGGTTCTCATAAGGGAAAGAAAATGGCATCTTCTCCTACTGCTAAGTATATAACTGAGCCAGAAATGGTCTTCGAAGAACACGAAGTAAATGAGGATATTCGACCCATGACAGCTTTTGAAAGTGAGAAAGAAATAGGTAAGTTCCTGCCTCTTCTTGAGACTCATTGGGTCTCTTGAATGTTATGGGTTTTGTTAAATTTTTTTGTTGGGGGGACAGAGTCTTAATCTATCTCCAGGCTGTGGCACGATCTCATCTCACTGTAACCTCTCCTGGGTTCAAGGACTTCTCCTGCCTCAGTCTTCCGAGTAGTTGGGACTATGGGTGTGCGCCACGACGCCGAGCTAATTTTGTATTTTTAGTAGAGACGGGGTTTCACCATGTTGGCCAGGTTGGTCTCGATCTCTTGATCTCATGATCCTCCTGCCTCAACTTCCCAAAGTGCTGGGATTAGAGGCATGAGCCACCGCTCCCAGCCTAAATTTTTTTATGATCATGTTGTATGAAATTGTAAGACTATAGGATAAGGAAATTATGTTAAGGTGTTTATTTGTTTGAGACAGAGTCTTGCTCTGTCACCCAGGCTGGAGTGCAGTGGTGCTATCTTGGCTCACTGCAACCTCCACCTCCCGGGTTCAAGTGATTCTCATGCCTCAGCCTCCGGAGTAGCTGGGACTACAGGCGGGTGCTACCTACAGGTGTACCACCACGCCTGGCTAATTTTTTATGCATTTTTAGTAGAGACGGAGTTTTCCCATGTTGGCCAGGCTGGTCTGGTACTCCTGACTTCAAGTGATCCACCCTCCTCGGCCTCCCAAAGTGCTGGGATTACAGGTGTGAGCCAACACGCTTGGCCTAAAGATTTAATATGTTTTTGAGGATAGTATGTACTTTAAGTATATGCAGAAAGGCTTAATTATTTGTCTAGGCTTTTGATTTAACCATTTTTATTAACTATATCAAAACCTAGATAATAAAAATGTGATAAAAGGAAGTAAATTGTCAATATTTAAATTAAGATGGGGGAAAATTTGGGTAATGAGCAAGAATACTGACTGAAGGAAGAATTTTTTTTTTTTTTTTTTTGAGACAGAGTCTCGCTCCCTCTCTCAGGCTGGAGTGTAGTGGTGTGATCTCAGCTCACTGCAACCTCTGCCTGCTGGGCTCAAGCAAGTCTCCTGCCTCAGCCTCCTGAGTGGCTGGGATTACAGGCACCCACCACCCTGCCAAGCTAATTTTTGTGTTTTTAGTAGAGACAGGGAATAGTCATGTTGGCCAGGCTGGTTTCAGACTCTTGACCTCAGGTGATTGGCCTGCCTCTGCCTTCCAAAGTGCTGGGATTACAGGTGTGAGCCACTGTACCTGGCTGAAGTAAGAATTTTTGTTTGCTTCTGAATTTAATTATTTCTTCGATTCCTGGCCCAAAGCAATATTTGGAGTCTTTTAAGTTTGATAAATAACTTTTTATTATTTTTTTTGAGATGGAGTTTTGCTCTTGTTGCTCAGGCTGGAGTACAATGGTGCGATCTTGGCTCACTGCAACCTCCGCCTCCCGGGTTCAGGCGATTCTCCTGCCTCAGCCCCCCAAGTAGCTGGGATTACAGGCATGCACCACCATGCTTGGCTAATTTTGTATTTTTAGTAGAGACAAGGTTTCTCCAAATTGGTCAGGCTGGTCTCAAACTCCTGACCTCAGGTGATCCACCCACCTTGGCCTCCCAAAGTGCTGGGATTACAGGCATGAGGCACCATGCCTGGTCAATTAATCGTGTGTGTTTGTGTGTGTGTGTGTGTGTGTGTATTTTTTTTTTTTTTGAGACAAGGTCTTGTTCTGTGGTTTATTCTGGAGTGCAGTGGTACAATCATGGGTCACTGCAACCTTGAACTCCTGGGTTCAGACAGTTCTTCCACCCCAGCCTCCTGAGTTGCTGGGACTATAGACATTCATTACCATGCCCAGCTAACTTACTTTCCTTTTTTTTTTTTGTAGAGACAGTGCCTCGCTATGTTGCCTAGGCTGGTCTCGAGCTCCTGGGCTCAAGTGATTCTCTTACTTCAGCCTTCCAAAATGTTGGGGTTACAGGTGTAAGCTACCACGCCCAGCCTTTGTTCTTTTTTTTTTTTTTTTTTTTTTTTTTGTACCTATAATCTAGAAAGTCTCTTTCTAGGGTTTAATTCATAATCATTTTACTTCTCTGTTGTTACAAAAAGGGGTAAGTTCTTAAACTGGTAATGGTCTGAAGCATTCAGTGCTTATAGGTGGTCACGTGATACTTGTTTAGTGGCAGAAATTTCAGATGATTTTGGCTTTTAAAGCCCTTTCTTTACTGGTTCAAGAGGAATTGAGGATTTGGACATAGAAGTCATACCTAATGAGAATCTGTTAATAGCCCTTGAAGCTGTTGTGTTTTAACAGTGCTTTTTGTTCCATCTCTCAGAATTGCCTAAGGAGGTGCCAGAAAAGCTTCCAGAGGCTGCTGATTTTGGAACTACGCCTTGTCTGCATTTTGTCCACATGAGAGGATTACCTTTCCAAGCCAATGCCCAAGACATTATAAACGTGTGTGGCAGTAAGATACCTAATCTCAGTAGTTTTGAATAAAAGTTCTAAAATTGAACTTGTATTAATTTGGGGAAGGTAGAGAAAAAAATATGGTGTTTCTGGATTATCTGGATAGTAAGATGGCATCTTCCTGGTTGCAAGTCTTCCTCATTTTTCTGTAGCTGAAAGAATGGCTTGATATTACTTTTTTTTTTGGTGACAGAGTCTCTTTCTGTCACCCAGGCTACAGTGCAGTGGCATGGACTTGGCTCCCTGCAACCTCTGCCTCCCAGGTTTAAGCATTTCTCCTGCCTCAGTCTCCCAAGTAGCTGTGATCACAGGCATGCGCCACCATGCCTGGCTAATTTTTGTATTTTTAGTAGAGACAGGGTTTCACCATGTTGTCCAGGCTGGTCTTGAACTTCTGAGCTCAAGTGATCCGCTCACCTCGGCCTCCCAAAGTGTTGAGATTGCAGGTGTGAGCCACGGTGCTTGTGGAGAGCAGATATTTGAAATGTAACTTTGAGTTCTGAGGAAAATTAGAAAAGCCAGAAGACATACTGGATATATAAATATATGATTGCTTAAAAAAGGGATTTCCTAAAAACAAATAACGTCAAGTGTATGAATCAAAGTCTGAAAGAAAGATGAAGAGCCACCAGACTTCTAGGTAGGCTTACTTCCATCATGTTCCTCTTGACTGCCTTTGTTTGTTGTTTAGTTTTTCGCTCCACTGAAGCCTGTTAGAATCACCATGGAATACAGCTCCAGTGGGAAGGCCACTGGAGAAGCTGATGTGCACTTTGAGACCCATGAGGATGCTGTTGCAGCGATGCTCAAGGATCGGTCCCACGTTCGTAAGTCCTGCCTGAGGCTTTCGTTGTCATTTTTGATGCTTGTCCTTGCTTACAAATATTTCTTTCTGATTTGGGATTGTAGAATTTTTCCTTGGGAAATTTGTTTTCTTTTAGTACTAGTAAATTAAATATAACAGATAAAACACTATATTATAAAAAAACATTTGTGTACTAATTATCCTGCATATTTCTTTCTTTCTTTCTTGGTCACCCAGGCTGGAGTGCAGTGGGGCAATCTCGGCTCACTGCAGTCTCAGCCTCCTAGGTTCAGGTGATTCTCCTGCCTCAGCCACCTGAGCAGCTGGGATTACAGGTGCCTGCCACCATGCCTGGCTAATTTTTGTATTTTTAGTAGAGACAGGTTTTGCTGTGTTGGTCTCGAACTCTCAAATGATGCACCCGCCTTGACCTCTCAGAGTGCTGGGATTACAGGCATGAGTGACTGCACCCAGCCTGTTTGTCCATTTTACGTTTTGTTTGTTTGTAGTTTTTTGAGACGGAGGCTTGTCTGTTGCTCAGTCAGTAGTGCAGTGGCGTGATCTTGGCTCACTGCAACCTCCGCCTCCGAGGTTCAAGTGGTTCTCCTGCCTCAGCCTCCTGAGTAGCTGGGACTATAGGCATGTGCCACCACACCCGGCTAATTTTTGTATTTTTTGTAGAGATGGGGTATCACTATGTGGGCCAGGCTGGTCTCAAACTCCTGACCTCAGGTGGTTTGGCCTCCCAAAGTGCTAGAATTATAGGCATGAGCCATGGCACCAGACTAAATTTTGTTTTTAATTAGGGAAAGGAAAGGGCAAAGGGTTTGAGTTGCTGTCTTAACTGTGTGAAAAATGGCTGTAATATTTTTCTGCCTTTCAACTTTTTAAACTAATCTTTCTCATTGTCCTCAGATCATAGGTATATTGAACTGTTCCTGAATTCATGTCCAAAAGGAAAATAAGACTTCAGGGGCTCCAGATAATAAGGTAAATTTAAGAGGTACAACTGTGGGCCGGGTGCAGTGACTCATGCCTGTGATCCCAGCACTTTGGAGGCTGAGGCAGGCGGATCACTTGAGGTCAGGAGTTTGAGAACAGCCTGGCCAACGCGGTGAAACCCCATCTCTACTAAAAATACAAAAATTATCTGGGCATGGTGGCAGGCGCCTGTAATCCTAGCTACTCAGGAGGCTGAGGCAGAAGAATCACTTGAACCCAGGAGGCAGAGGTTGCAGTGAGCTGAGATTGCACCACTGTGTTCCAGCTTGGGCAATAGAGCAAGACTCAAAAAAAAGATAGAAGTACAACTGTGGAAATTATTTTCTATTGGTAAACTCATCATCTACTTACTAATTTATAATGTGGTGGAAACCATTCTCTTTTCATTTCTCAAATTTTTTTAGGGACCAGGTCTTGCTCTGTTGCCCAGGCTAGCAGTGGTTCAATCATAGCTCACTGCAGCTTCAGCCTTCTAGGCTCAGGCGATTCTCTCACTTCAGCCTCCCAAGTAGCTGGGACTACAGGTGTGTGCTACTGTGTCTAGCTAATTTTTAAATTTTTTGTGAAGATGGGGGTCTCACTATGTTGACTAGGCTGGTCTTGAACTTCTGGTCTTAGGTTATCTTGCTGCCTTTGCCTTCCAAAGTGTTGGAATTAGAATGAGCCACTCCATTTTGGTACCATTCCTTTTAATAAAGATAAAACTAATCATGATAATTAAAGTGTCAATATAAGGAATGAAATTTTTTTTTTTTTTTTTTTTCATTTTCATTTTTATTTGAGACAGTGTCTTGCTCTTTTGAGCAGACTGGATTGCAGTGGTGCAGTCTTGGCTCACTGCAACCTCTGCCTTCCAGGTTCAAGTGATTCTCCTGCCCCAGCCTCCTGAGTAGCTGGGATTACAGGCGCCCACCACGATGCCTGGCTAATTTTAAAAATATTTTTAGTAGAATTGGGATTTCACCATGTTGGCCAGGCTGGTCTTGAACTAACTCCTTGCCTTGAGTGATTCACCGGCCTCATCTTCCCAGAGTGCTGGGATTACAGGTGTAAGCCACTGTGCACAGCTAGAATTCCTTACAGTTTGATTTGTGTAGTAGCTTTGAGCATTATCTCCATACAGAATTTTTATGCATGATTTCTAACATCCATTGTGCCATGTGCCAAAAAATAGTTGAGCCACCTTTAGTGGCTATAAATCGTAATAGACTGAATATGTGACTTGCATTAGCTTTTTTCCCCCCACTTAAACACATTTTTTCAGGTTTTTTGTTTTTTTGCTTTTTTTGAGACGGAATCTCACTCTTTTTGCCCAGGCTGGAGTGCAGTGGCACAATCTCAGCTCACTGCAACCTCTGCCTCCTGGGTTCAAGCTTCTTTTGCCTCAGCCTCCCGAATAGCTGGGGTTACAGGCACCGGCCACCATGTCTGGCTAATTTTTTTATTTTTAGTAGGGACAGGGTTTCACCATGTTGTCCAGGCTGGTCTCAAATTTGTGACATCAAGTGATCTGCTAGCCTCAGCCTCGTGCTGGGAGCCACCCAAAGGTGAGAGCCACCATTCCCAGCCTGTTTTAAGGTATTTTTATAAGAATACATGTGGAACCAGAGTGTGTCATCCGTATATACACAGTTAATGTGTCACTGTTTGATTTTCCTAAAATGGCTTTTTTTTTTTGCCTTAGGAAGTGCATAATTTTATAGTGTTAATTTACCTGTGAGATTTGCTAAATATGTCTTAATATCCTTTCCCTTGATTAAATATATGGTGTCTTTTTTCCCATAAAGTATTTTAATTACTGTTGCATTGCAGTCACCTTTCTACATGTAATGGTTCATTCTTTTGATACACTGAACTGTAATGATTTCTTGAAAACACATGGGGCCAGGAGGGCAGATCACCTGAGGTCAGTAGTTAAGACCAGCCTGGCCAACATGGTGAAACTCTGACTGTACTAGAAATACAAAAATTAGCTGGGTGTGGTGGTGCACCCTGTAGTTCAGCCACATGGAAGGGCGAAGGACAATCACTTGAATCTGGGAGGTGGAGGTTGCAGTAACCAAGATTTTGCCACTTCACTCAAGCCAGCCTGGATGACAGAATGAAATTCCATCTCAAAAAACAAACCAAAAAAATGGGCATTCTGTTTCTGTATCGTACTCTATTACTATTTTTGGATATGAATTCCCACAGTTCTGTGATGTTAAGTATTTATAATAGCCTAAATCTATTTAAAATATATTCTGAAACTCTGTTTTTTTATGCCAGGCTGTAAACACTAATGCCTAACTAGTTTTTTCTCATTTTAACTTGGTTTATCAGATAAATTGCACAAAATTTGAACTCGCGATTTTAAATGGTATGGGAATGTGTGCCATCCTTTTTCATCTTGAGTAAATGTGCAACCTTTTTTTTTGTTTTTTAGAATGAAGCCAGAAGCATTTCATTTGCACATCTTTCTTGGACATGGGATGTACAGTTCCAGTTTATTAGCAGTAACTGCTGGGGAATTGATTTTGGTGTTTTGGGTTAATTGCTTCTAAGAAAAATTTCATAATGGACTGTTTAGAAGAAGAAATGAAAGATCCAGTTTGGGCTTATGAAATAAACCACAAATTAAAACTTTATTGTTTAAACTGTCCAGTATCTGATTTTAAAATATGGTCTTTATTTTATATGATTGGACAGTTTGTTTTCATAGGTGGTATGTTATCCATTGTAAAGACTACGTATTTTTATTCAGCAGTATTCCTTAAATTCTTTCATTTAAAAAATAATACTTTTTTTTTTTTTTTTTTTGCCTGTGAATTGAGTGCTCTGATGTAAAAATTCTCATGGAGTGAAACAGTGATTTATTTTAACCAAACATTCACCAAAGCAAAGAAAGGTTTCTGACCTTTGAACTGGTATGGTTTGGTAGAATAGTTTTAAATTTTGCTGTATTTGATTACTTAGGAATTTTTAAAAAACCAAAAATAAATATCACAGCTTAATGAGTGTAAATGGCAATTTGGCAGTTTTATGTCTTTAGAAATGTTTTGCCTTTCTAAGCCTTGTGCTAAAGGTGTTTAATGTTGGTGCCTATCTACTTAAGGGGCATTCTAGTCTTAAAAGTTGTCTGAACTGTCCCTCCCTGGCTTTTTTGTTTTGGGGTAAATCTAAAGGTGTTTGTTAGTCTCAAAACTGTGAAGTGACATGTCAGAACAGTCCAGACTGGTGAGAAAATTAATGGCTTCACTTGAATTTAAACCAGCTCTAGATAGGAAACAATCAGTCTCCTCATTTGCTTTTACAGTGGAGTAGCACATCCCATATTTTAGAACAAGTAGGGGTGCCTTGCTTAAATAAAAATAGCATTTGATGTATAATTGTGTGAAGGGTTTATGGATAAAGCTGTACTTCTGTCACAGTGTGGCAGTACATTCTGCTTTAATATTAAACAGTTTGTTACTTAAATATTGGACAAAATGGCTGGCTTCAAAATGTAGTCATTAATAAACTAACTTTATGTGCACCTGTGTAGGAGAATCAAAATCCTGTGTACTTACTTTGCCTTGTGCCTGTTCTCAGGGTGACGACTGCCACCAGGAGATGCAATTCTAGTTCTTAAAATTAAATTTGCCCAGATTTCTGAGAGGTGATAGTCTGGAAGAGAGACTGTGTCTTCTCTTATTTAATACATAACCATCTTTGATTACCAGCTAAGATGCGAAATCACTGTACTGTAAGTAGTCAATAAATGAGGATTTGTTCAGGCTGAAGATTACCTAAGAGTATTTATTATTGGAGTGTGTGTCACTGAATATATTATTATCTCAAGTACTCGTATATTAATATAAGAAGAAGTGGTTAATTTTCGTGTGTGTGTTCTTTTAAATCCTGTGAACGTGACTTAACCAGCTTCATATCAGTAGTACTACTTAGATGGAAATGTGTTTTCATATATGCTCGAATGTGCCAAGCTATGAGAACTGGTATCTCTAGTTGTATGAATTGTTTAGAACGTGATGTTTGTTTCTCTCTTTCACATTTGGTATCTAATTTGCTGTGGAAAAGATCTGTGGGGTCTTTCGTGATTGGGGTAGTGAAGAATTCATTTGCAGTTGTTTGAAGCTAATGAGTTTTATTTACACATCTTGGAAAAGAATGAAAGCAAAAGCATTAAAATGCTATATGATGGGTAAGGTTGAAAGGATGTATCTTCTTGCCACACTACAGGCTGAATTTTCTGTACAAAAGGTGGCCATTATTGGGAAGTCCATCTTATGTATTTGCTCTCTTTTGTTTTTGTTAATAATCTAGGCTAGTAAATGATTGCTAAGGTTAATGTAGTTACTGGGAAAGGAAGAGAAACACATAACAGAGTAAAAGTAATCTTATTTCCATGCAAGTGGAAGACACTTCTGTCTCCCTACATTTGGAAGACTGTGTTATGCATCACTGTTTGCTATTGAAGGAGGCAGTGATGGTGAATTTCCCTCTTTTGTTTGGGTTCCTTATGTCTATAACTTCCCTTGTGGTAAAACTATCAAGAAGAATGGTGGGACTGGGGTATATGGTCAGTGCTCATACCCTGCTTTAGCCTGGCTACTTCTAAGGAGCTGCAAGGGGGAAATGGCATTTGCATTACTAAACACCCTAAAGGTCATTTTCTGTTAGTATTTAAAATCTTTTCTCGTTCTTTTTGAATGATTATGTGGCATGAATTGTCTTCAATCTTTTGCTATTGTAATGCCAAAGTGAATTACCTTGTATAAGCTTATATAATCTTGTGCATACATACATTTCTCTGTAGGATAAACGGTAAGATTATGTGCACTTACATTTTATATCTAAAATTAAATTTATATCTAAAGTTGTTTGTCCCAATAATGCAAATGCCATTTCCCCATAGCCTCACCAACGTAACAAATTAGCAATCTATTCTTTGTCAATCTGACACATTAAAAAAATACGAAAAAAAAATAGGATTCTTTTATAAGGTAGCCTTTCTTCATTTGGATTTCCTTTTTTTTTTTGAGATGGAGTCTCGCTCTGTCACTCAGGCTGGAGTGCAGTGGCGCAGTCTTGACTCACTGCAACCTCCACCTCCTGGGTTCAAGCAATTCTCCTGCCTCAGCCTCTTGAGTAGCTGGGATTGCAGGCACCTTCCACAACACCCAGCTAACTTTTAGTAGAGATGGGGTTTCAACATGTTGGCCAGACTGATCTAGAACTCCTGGCCTCATGTGATCTGCTTGCCTCGGCCTCCCAAATACTGGGATTGCAGGTGTGAACTACCATGTTCAGCCAATTTTTTTTGTAGTTTTAGTAGAGAGAGGGTTTTGCCATATTGGTTAGACTGGTCTCGAACTCCTGACCTCAGGTGATTCACCCACCTCAGCTTCCCAAAGTGCTGGGATTACAGGCATGAGCCACTGTGCCCAGCCCTGTTTTTTTCTTGAGATAGGGTCTCTGTTGCCCAGGCTGGAATGTAGGGGTGCAATTATGGCTCCCTGCAATCTCCACCTCCTGTGCCCCAGTGATGCTTCCACCTCAGCTTCCCCAATAACTGGCACCACTGGCATATACCATCACACCTGGCTTTTTTTTTTTTTTGTAGAGATGGGATTTTGCCATGTTGCCCAGGCTGGACTCAAAGTAGTCTGCTCACCTCAGATTCCCAAAAGTGCTGGGATTACAGATGTGAGCCACTGTACCTGGCCTGGATTTTCTTGTCTATGAACTGTCTTCATATTCCTTTCTCATTTTTCTTTAAAAAAAAAAAAAACAACACACAAAACCCTTTATTATAGGACATTTCAAACATACAGAAATAGAATAATAAACCTATATAACCATCAATAATCAACTTGTGGTCAGTCCTGTTTCATCTCTAGTTCCAGTCCACTTTTCAATTTTAAAGCAAATCTAGACAGTATTTCATATGTAAATATTTCATCATGCAGCTCTAAAAAAAATTTAAAATTATTCCTAATAGTAATAATTTGTTGTCACCAATTACCTATGATTTGAAATGTTATTTTTTTAAAAGTAGATTTGAATCAGCATCCAAACAGTCCGTACATTGCAATTGGGTTATAGGTGTAATTTTACCTGCAACATTTTTATATAAAAAATTTCAAGCATGCAGAAAAGGTGAAGCCAATACTCATCCCTTAGATTCTACAAGTAGCATTTTGCCATGCTTTATCACATACCTGTCTCCTGCAGGCTCATCTTTTTTTCTATATGCATGTCTAAGTAAGTTATAGACATTTCTTTCTTTTAATCCTTTCAACATACATGTCATTGGAGTTATTTGTTTTTGAGACAGTTGCTTTGTCACCCGGGCTGGAGTGCAGTGGCATGGTCTCCACTCACTACAACCTCCGCCTCCCAGGTTCAAGCAATTTTTGTGACTTAGCTTCCCTAGTAGCTGGGGTTACAGATGTGCACCACCATGCCTGGCTAATTTTTGTATTTTTAGTAGAGATGGGGTTTCACCATGTTGGCCAGGTTGGTCTTGAACTCTTGGCTTCCATTGACTTGCCTGCCTCGGCCTCCCAAAGTGCTGGGGTTACAGGCATGAGCCACTGCACCCAGCCGTAGCTGGGGTTTTTTGAGGGAGATTTGCAGTAAGGTGAATAAATGTTGTCTATCATTTGATGAGTTTTTTGTTTTTGTTTTTGTTTATTTTTTTTTTTTAGATGAAGTCTTGCTGTATCACCCAGGCTAGAGTGCAGTGCCCTGGTCTCGGCTCACTGCCACCTCCACCTCCTAGGCTAAGGGATTCTCCTGCCTTAAGAGTAGCTGGGATTACATGGGTGCCCACCACCATGCCCAGCTAATTTTTTCTATTATTATTATTATTTTTTTGAAACGAAGTCTCTCTGTCGCCCAGGCTAGAGTGCAGTGACTTGATCTTGGCTGATTGCAACCTCTACCTCCCAGGTTCCAGCCATTCTCCTGCCTCAGCCTCCCTAGTAGCTGGGACGACAGGTGCCTGCCACCATGCCTGGCTAATTTTTGTATTTTTTATTAGAGGGGGAGATTTCACCATATTGGGCAGGTTGGTCTCGGACTCCTCACCTTGTGATCCTCAGCCTCCCAAAGTGCTGGGATTATAGGCGTGAGCCACTGCACCTGGCTCTAATTTTGTGTTTTTATTTGAGACAGGGTTTTGCCATGTTGGCCAGGCTGGTCTCAAACTCCTGACATCAAGTGATTGTCCTGCGTATGCCTCCCAGAGTGCTGGGATTACAGGTGTGAGCCACTGCACCCAGCCTCATTTGATGAGTTTTGATGTAAAAGCGTGTAACCGAAACCCCTAAGTTTGGAGTATTTGTATTACATCTGAATTTTTCCACCTGGTCAATTCCTGCACCTTTCTCTCCTGTCCCTTCTTCCCTCCCCTGGCAGCTACTGTTAGGATTTTGTTCACTGTAGGTTTATTTTGCCTATTCTAGAACTTCATATAATGAACTCATTCATACAGGATGTATTTTGTAAGTTCATTTTACTCAGCATGTTTGGATATTCATCTGTGTGTTTAAGCTTCATTCCTTTTTATGGCTGAGCAGTATTCTGTGTTTGAATATGCCACATTTTAACGTTTCGCCTGTTTGGTGAACAACTGATGAACAATGGGCTGTTTCTAGTTTGGGGCTATCATGAATAAAGTTGATATGAACATGTTGTACAACCTTTTTGTGAACCTACATTTTAATATAATTTGAATAAGCATTTAGGAGTGAGAATATCCTGAGTTGAAGTATTTTAAATTTTGCTAGAAGGTGATAGACTTTCTTAAATGGTCATCCTGTTTTACATTCCCAGAGTTCTGGTAGGTCCACCTCCTTATCATTTGCTGTTGTCAGGTCTATAATTTTAGCAATTGTATCTGTAGTTGTATCTTCTGGTTTTAATTTGCTTTCCCTGACAATGAATAGTACTTTTTCATACACTTCCTACCCATTCAGATATCTTTAGTGAAGTTGAAGTGTCTGTTTCTTCTCTTACTCGGGATGTTTTGCCATCCATTTATTTTTTCCTTATTTGCTGAAGAAATAAGATTCCCCTGTAGGTTTCCATAATCTGAATTTGGCTGATTGCCTTTGTGTGATGTTGTTTAGTAACTGCTTTTCTATTGGCTTTGGTCTTTTAACTAATCTGCAGGAGCATTTTGTTCCTATAGTGAACTTGAAATGCCTTTTACCCTCAGATTGTCCTCTGTTGGCTCATCATGGCAGAAATTATTTTTACAAGGCTGAAGTCTTACAGCTCCCCCTTTATAGTTTCTAGGTTTTATGTTAACATTAGAACATCTCAGTGAATGATTCTGAAAGCACCTGGGGTTAAAGCATGAAGGTGTATAAACAAAGTAGACTCTAGCATATGGATGGACTCATTGAAGGTCATGATATGTTTAAAAATCTTAATTTGAAGCACAC
Source organism: Cebus imitator (assembly GCF_001604975.1). NCBI lineage: Eukaryota > Metazoa > Chordata > Mammalia > Primates > Cebidae > Cebus > Cebus imitator. Next base: position 2,101,157 of record NW_016107598.1, read on the forward strand.
AGGCAGAACCTAACAGGTTTATCCAAAGGCTTGTGATTTGAAAACATAACTGGTTGTAATGGAAATAAAGAGGTTCTGAACCTTTCCTTCTGCTGCTTAACAAGATGGCAGATGTTTGGGAATAAAGACCAAAGGCTAGGGAGACTAAGTTATTTACAGTTTCAAATGGACTGGCTATTTATTCATTCATTTCTTGCCTCCTCAAGCAAGCAAGATGGGGCCAAGCACCGTGGCTCACACCTGTAATTCTAGCACTTTGGGAGGCTGAGGCAGATGGATCATTAGAGCTTAGAAGTTCGATACCAGCCTGGGCAACATGGTGAAACCCATCTCTATCAAATGTGCAAAAACTAGCTGGCCATGGTGGCTCACGCCTGTAGTCCTAGCTACTGGGGAGGCTGAAGGGGGCGTATCACTGGAGCCTGGAAAGTGGAAGCTGAGATCACACTGATTACGCCACTGCGCTGCAGCCTGGGTGACATCAAGACCCTGTCCAAGGATTAAAAAAAAAAAAAAAAAATAAAAAAAAAAAAAAAAAAAAAAAAAAAAAAAAAAAAAAAAAAAAGTAAATTGGGGAATACAAGTAATATGCTAGAAGAACATAGATTTTGTGATAATGTTGTAGTTGAATATGAATTATACTTTATTTTTTCTTAACTTTACCTTCTGCTAGCTCACTCCCTGAATGATACTTTTTGCCATAAAACAGGACTCCAGAATGCTGTCATGACTGCTTCCTGGAGACTTGTGCAGGTTTTTCATTCTGCTTGCCCTTGCCCTTTGGAAGCCTGAGTTACCTCTTCTTTACTATGCTTAATTATTAAGTCTTAGGGATCTGATATCCTCAGTGATGCTTACAACTATTGCTGGTTCTTTTTTTTTTTTTTTTTTTTTTTAAAAAAAAAAAAAAAACATGGTCTCACTCTGTCGCCCAGGTTGGAGTGCAGTGGTGCAATCCTGACTCACTGTAAACTTCGCCTCCCTGGTTCAAGTGATTCTCCTGTTTCAGCCTCCTGAGTAGCTGGGATTACAGGTGTGCATCACCACACCCAGCTAATTTTTGTGTTTTTAGTAGGGACAGAGTTTCACTATGTTGACCAGGCTGGTCTCAAACTCCTGGCCTCAAGTGATCTGCCCACCTTGGCCTCCCAAAGTACTGGGATTACAGGTGTGAGCCACCACTCCCAGTCTACAGGTTCTATTTTTAAATGAATTTTACATTTCAAGACAATTCACTGACTAAAGTTTGTGCCACTTATTCTAGGTATAGAAATTGTGCTCGTAAGATAGCATGGTTTCTGATTTGGTATATTAACTGACATGCTTAACAAAAATCTTTATACCAAAGTAGTGTTTAACATCAAAATTAACCTGTCCTCAGCATGGGAGACCTCAGTCATCAATGACAGTTCTCAAACCAGCTAATGTCTTAGCATTATTAAGATTTGATTTGGGAGAACATTTTGAATAATAGGCTAAGTTAATTTGAAAGAAGTTTTACTGTAAATCAAAACAGAACCACTTAACTACTGAAATATAATTGTTTAAAAGGGCCCCCATTTTTTGGTGAACAAAGCTGAAATGAGGCTGTAGTGGACAGCCTCCTTTCACAGAATGATTAAATCTTCTTTAACCATTTCATTATATGTTTTTATAATTTGACTTATAAATAGTGAATTAACTAAAGACTCTCATAGTTCCAGTCTCCTTATCAATCTTAAAAGACTTGGAGTCTATTTGGAAATAAAGAAGCACTCAAACTGCATTGATGAGTTCAGTCAGGTTCTATTAGGTTAGACTTATGCTTGCTTTGGGTATGAAAGCACATTTTTTTCATACATAAATTTTATTTTAGAATAGTTTTAGATTTACACAGACATTGCAAAAATAGTACAGAGTGCCTGTATACACCTCACCCACCTGTACACCTGTTGTTGCTATCTTAGTACAAGATATTTGTCACAACTAAGGTACCCAACTTTTGTACATTACTATTTACTAAATCCCACAGTTCAGATCTTTAGTTTTTTTCCTAATATTCTTTTCATTCCAGGATCCCGCAATTACATTCAGTTATGTCCCTTTAGCCACCTAAGATGTTTCTGTTTTTAATAACTTCAGATTCTCAGCATTTTAATTTTTTTTCCACATCAGATGGGTAATGTGCTGATGTTGTAACAAGGTGTGAAGGAAACACATCTCACACAGAAGTGTGAAAGCCCAGTCATCATGAACTACAGAAGGATCTCAGACCTGTTTTTGATGACCATGACAATTTTAAGGAGTACTAGTTGGTTTTGTGACATGTCCGTTAAGTAAGGTTTTCTGAATGTTTTCCTTCTGGTCTTGGGAGGAAGACCACAAAGGGGCATTCTCATCACATCAAGGGTACATGTTATTAATATGACTTATCACTGATAATATTGATACAAATTTTGGTCACCTGGCCAAGATAGTGTTTGCCAAGTTGCTGTAAAAATTTTTTTTTTCCTCTTCACATATTGCGCTCTTTAAGTTACTAAGCACAATCCATACTCGAAAAGTGGGGAGTTAATCTCCATCTCCTTGAAGGGGGAGTGTCTACATAATTATTTGGGCTTTTTCTGTATAGGAGAGATGCCACCTCTCATTCATCAGGTCATTTACATAAATGTGGACTCATGGGTACTTTATCCTTTGGGTTATAATCCTATTCTGCATTATTTACTTTGTTGCTGAGATTCGTTTCATCTTTGGCCACTGAGGGTTCTTTCAGTTGGCTTCTGTCTCCCTTTCACATGTCTACATCCTTGTTTGTGGAATAATACTTTCTGGCACTACAATATGCCCTAGACCAAGAATCAGCCATTTCTCTAGGGAGCCCTGATTCCTTTTCTTGGAGAATGGTATTAGAAAAGAAGACCTGGGCATTGGATGTACTCATTGCTACTGGGGTGTCTGCTGCTAGGCCTTCCCAGTAAACAGATATATGCATGTGTAATAACCCAAATGTACATACATAATTGTAATTTCTGAATTCTTCTGGAAAGCACAATTTTTAAAACTGATAAAATATACATAAAACTTGCGTTTTTTTTTTTTTTTTTTTTTTTTAAGCTTACATTTCTGTGGCATAAAGTGCATTCACATTGCTGGGCAACCATCACCGCTGTCTGTCACCAGAATCTTTCATCTTCCCCCAACACACACAGTATCTATTAAACACTGACTCTCCATTCTGCTTTTCCTTAAGCCCCTGGGAACCATCATTTTACTTTCTGTCTTTATGCTTTTGACTATTCCAGGTACTTGGTATAAGTGGAGTCATACGATATTTGTCCTATGCACGACTGGCTTATTTCACTTACTGTGTCCTTATTCATCTATATTGTAACATGTGTCTGGTTTTTATTTTTTGAGATGGAGTTTTGCTCTTGTTGCCCAGGCTGGAGTGCAGTGGCATGAACTCAGCTCACCACACACTCCGACTCCCGGGTTTAAGTGATTCTCCTGCCTCAGCCTCCCAAATAGCTAAGATTACAGGCATGCACCACCATACCCAGCTACGTTTTTTGTATTTTCAGTAGAGACGGGGTTTCTACATGTGGTCAGGCTGGTCTGGAACTCTTGACCTCAGGTGATCTGCCCGCCTCGGCCTCCCAAAGTGCTGGGATCATAGGCGTGAGCCACCACACCTGGCTGCCTGTGTCATTGTTTTTAAAGCTGAATAATATTCCATTGTATGCATATACCAACTTTTGTTTACCCATTCATCCATTAGTGGACACTAGGGTTGTCTCTGCCTTTTGGCTATTTTGAATAAAAGGGCTGGAAACACAGGTGTACAAATATCTGTAGAAGTTCCTGCTTTCAATTTTTTGGGGTATATACCCAGACATGCATTTGTTGGATCATATGCTAATTTTTTAAAATCACTATACTGCTGTACCATTTTACATTCCCATCAACTGTGTACATGAATTCCATTTTCTCTATTTCCTTGTCAACACTTGTTCTGCTTTTTTGATAATAGCCACCTTAATAGGTGTAAAGTGGTATCTCATTGTGGTTTTAACCTGTACACTTCCCCAATGATTACTGATTTTGAGCTTTTCATGTACTTATTGGATAATTCTATATCTTTTTGCAAGACATGTCTATTCAAGTACTTTGCTCATTTTTTCAGGGTTTTTTTTTTTTTTTTAATGCAGGAGTTCTTTTTCTTTTATTGAGACAGAGCCTTGCTCTGTTGCTGAGGCAGGATTGTAGTGGCGCAATCTCAGGTCACTGCAACCTCTGCCTCCCGGGTTCAAGCAATTCTCCTGCCTCAGCCTCCTGAATAGTTGGGATTACAGGCACCCACCACCATGCCGGGCTAATTTTTTTTTTTTGGCATTTTTAGTAGAGACAGGTTTTGCCATGTTGGTCAGGCTGGTCTTGAACTCCTGATGTCAGGTGATCTGCCTGCCTCGGTCTCCCAAAGTGCTAAAATTACAGGTGTGAGCCACCATGCCCAGCCAGGATTTATTTGCAGTTTTCTCCCATTCTTTTTCATTCTCCTGGTAGTGTCCCTTGATGCACACATTTTTAATTTTACTGGAGTCCAATCTATTTTTTTGTTGTTGTTGACTGTGCTTTTGGTCATACCCGAGAAATTACTGCCAAATCCAATGTCGTAAAGCTTTTCCTTTTTTTTTTTTTGAGATGGGGTCTTGCTCTGTCACCCAGGCTGGACTCACTTCAACCTCTGCCTCCCAGGTTCACTCAATTCTCCTGGCTCAGCCTCCTGAATAGCTGAGATTACAGGTGCCCTGCCACCTTGCCTGGCAAAGCTTTATATTTTTAATAGAGACAGGGTTTCACCATGTTGGCCAGGATGGTCTTGAACTCCTGACCTCAGGTGACACACCTGCCTTGGCCCCACAAAGTGCTGGGATTACAAGTATGAGCCCTCACACCAGGCCAGTAATTCTGTTTCTTTTTTAAAGAGTTTGATAATTCTAGCTCTCTTTTTCTCCCAGTCTTGGTGGGTGGAGCTAGTTTTTTGTGCATTTTAAGTTAATATTTGTATATCGTGTAAGGGTTCAACTTGGTTTTTTTTGGTATGTAGAGATCCAATTTTTCCAACACCATTTGTTGAAAAGACGATCTTTTCTCCACTGAATGGTCTTGGGACCCTTATCAAAAATCATCTGACCATATATATAAAGGTTTATTTCTAGGCTTGTGATTCTATTCCATTGGTTTATATGCTAAACTTTATGCCAGTATCATACTGTTTTGGTTACTGTAGTTTTATATTAAATGTTGAGATCAGGGAGTGTAAGACCTCCAACTTTGTTCCTTTTTCATTTTTGAGATAGAGTCTTGCTCTGTCGCTCAGACGAGTGCAGTGGTGCGATATTGGCTCACTACAACCTCTGCCTCCTGGGTTCAAGCGATTCTCCTGCCTCAGCCTCCCCAAGTAGCTGGGACTACAGGTGTGTGTGACCACCTCTGGCTAATTTTTTGTTATTTTTAGAAGAGATGGGGTTTCACTGTGTTAGCCAGGATGGTCTCGATCTCCTGACCTCATGATCTGCCCGCCCTGGCCTCCCAAAGTGCAAGGATTACAGGCATAGGCCACTGTGCCTGGCCAACTTTGTTCTTCTTCAAGATTATTTGGACTATTTGGGGGTCTCTTGAGATTGTGTATGGATTTTAGGATAGATTTTTCTATTTATTTTTGCAGAATGTTGGGATTTTCACTGGGACCATATTGAATCTGTAGATTACTTTGGATAGTATTGACATCTTAACAATATTGTTTTGAATCCACGAACATACATTTTTTTTTTTTTTTTTTAGACAAGAGTCTCACTGTGTCACCCAGGCTGGAGTACAGTGGTACAATCTTGGCTCACTGCAACATCTTCCTCCTGGGTTCAAGTGATTCTCCTGCCTCATCACCACCATGCCTGGCTAATTTTTGTATTTTTAGTAGAGAAAGGGTTTTGCCATGTTGATCAGGCTGGTCTTGAACTCGACTTCAGGTGATCCACCGTTCTTGGCCTCCCAAACGCTGCGATTACAGGGTGAACCACAGTGGCTGGCTGAACATGTGATACTTTTATGTCTTAATTTTGTATGGCAACATTTTGAAGTTTTCAGTGTTCAAGTCTTTTGGCTCTTTGATTCGGTTTATGCTATTGTAAATGGTGAAAAGCACAATTTAAAGGAAGATAGATAGGCATATCATTAAGTCAAGGTATTCATGACTTGGTCCCCATGCTTTTATGGGAGACTGCACTAACAACTAGAGATCTTTGGGATGTTGTATACAATCTTTTTTTTTTTTTTGAGATGGAGTCTCACTCTCTTGCCCAGGCTGAAGTGCAGTGGGACAATCTTGGCGCACTGCAACCTCCACCTCCTGGCTTCAAGCAATCCTCCTGTCTCAGCCTCCCAAAGTGCTCAGATTACAGGTGCAAGCCACCACCGGGCGCAGTAGGAGGCAGAGGTGCGTGGATCACAAGGTCAGGAGTTCAAGACCAGCCTGGCCAAGATGGCGAAACCCCATCTCTACAAAAAAAAAAAAAAAAAAAAAAAAAACCAGGTATGGTGGCACCTGCCTGTAATCCCAGATACTCGGGAGGCTGAGGCAGAGAACTGCTTGAACCCAGGGGGCAGAGGTTGTAGTGAGCAAAGATTGCGCCACTGCACTCCAGCCTGGGCGAGAGTGAGACTCTGTAGCAAAATAAATAAATAAAATAAAAAATAAAAAAATTAAATGCTAAATATCTGTGTGTAATTCTAAGTAAAATCTCAAGTGACTAATATTCATTATATTGCATGTTACAAAGCTGTCTCTCTTCAATTTAATTTAAAACTAATTATAAAATAACTTTTGCTGATTTAGGTCAACACTCCTTTAGTCTATTTTTGTCCTCCACATTATGTATAGCACGTAAAAGAGTGCTAGCTCACATAGGTGGCCAAAAAATAAGGAGAGTTAAGATTCTCAAAAAACAAATGTTATTTAAGGGAAAAAAAGACAATCAACAAACTAGGCTTAACTTTAGATTTTATTTTTCCCCAGAACTCTTAAGCATCACCAAGTAACAGGCGACTTTTGGAATAACAACTCTTTCCCAGGTTGTAACCCTTTCCAGGAGACAGAATTTATTAAATAATATGGTTCCAAGATGCTTCCACCCCAGAATTCTAAACCAGTCATAGAATCATATCTTCTTAGGTCTTGATTAAAATCAAACAATCATCTACAGACACATGTAACAGAATCAAAATAATATATGATGTTTCTTTCCTTCTCTTACTCAATATACTTCCCTCTATTCTCCAAGAGTTTGTTACTCAGATGTATGAATACAGTCAGCTCTCCATATCCACAGGTTCTGCATCCATGGATTCAACAAACCGCCAATCAAAAATATTCAGGAAAAAAAAAATTCCACAAAGTTCCAAAAAAGCAAAACTTGAATTTGTCGAACACCAAGCAACTATGTTGAACCCATGCAAATGAAATGATGTGTAGGTATTTTATTAAGTATATCTTCAGATGATTTAAAGTACACAGGAAGACGTATGTAGGTTATATGCAAATACCATATGACCCATATTATACAATAGGACTTGAGCACCATGGATTTTGATATCCAGTGGGATTCCTGGAACCAATCCCCCATGGATACTAAGGGATGACTGTATTGCCCTTTCCAAGAAAGCATCTACCAGCCCTGATTCGTGACTCAGAATGAGGAATTCCATATTCAAAAACAGTAAGTATTCCGAGCTAACTGTCCTTAGCCATCAATAAATTAAACTGGGCCAGGTGTGGTGGCTCATGCCTATAATCTCAGCACTTTGGAAGCCAAGGTGGGAGGACTGCTTGAGCTCAGGAGTTTGAGACCAGCCTGAACAACCAATGAGACCCCACCGCTTAAAAAAAAAAAAGCCAGTCCTGGCTACTTGGGAGGCTGAGGTGAGAAGATTGCTTGAGGCCCAGGAGGTCAGGGATTCAGTGAGCTGTGATTGCACCACTGCACTCCAGCATGGGAAACAGGGCAAGAACCTGTCTCAAGAAAACAAATTAAACTTGTTTTACTCTATATTTGACTTTGTTTTAATCAATATCTTCTATTTGCAAAAGCAAACCCCATTTTTAAAACTCCTTACAATTTCCACTATGACTCTGAGAGGAAGACAGAGGGAATGGGGACGAGTTGGCTTGTTTTGTGAAAGATTCTGAAAAGGGCAGTTTATTTACTTTGAAGTCACTAAGTAGAAAAACAAATGTTCTTTTTTTGATAATGAAAGTCCTTGTAGGTAAAGACCAGAAAATTCTGGTCCTGAAATATATATTACAATATTGTTTTCAATACATTCAGAATTTATATTACTCTTTAATTTCTTTTCCCTGAGACTGGCTTCACAGTTTGGTAAAGATACTTTCAGAGGTAGGTAGTAGGGGTGAAGAGGAAACAATGTTTATGTCTAACAGCACCTGGGAATATATGTAACATCTGTCATTTTGATCTCGGCATCTATTCCGCAAATGTAATAGAAGATGATCGTTTTCCTTTTTATTCTTATCTGCCTAGACTCTCTCTTCTATTAAATCCACCCCAGCATTATCACTAATCATAACAATGAATTGCCCTTCCGAAGATATGCTATAAAGCAAACCTTCAATGTCAGGTTGTTTAGATTTAGAAGAGAAAGGCTCAAGTGAGTTAACTTTTATTCATAGTCATTAGGGAAAACGAGCAAAATTTCCAGTAACCCCAACCACTGCCTTTTCTCCCCGGACCTAGTTAATTCCTATCAACTCTTTAGTTGACTCTAAGGACTGGGCTCTAGGAGATCCTGACAGCTAAAACACAGATACAGAAGAGCCTGCATAAACGTTTTGGTCCAGGTCTTGGCCTTCAGTCTTATGATGGGCTGGTGGAATACTGCTTTATCAGATGCTTGTGACAGGGACTGCAAACTCGCTCAGGCTTGATACTTGAAGGAAGAGGCAGTTCATTTGTTGAACAGGCATCACAGAAGGTTCCTCTGCAGTTCTTACACACATTCTATAAGGAGAAGGAGGTGAGGTGGGGAATAGAAGAGGAGCAAGGCATAAGGATTCACGGGATATAAAAAGCCAATTATGGTAAGTTCTCAATGCCTAATCAAACACTGAATGGATGTTTACTACGTGCCAGATAGTATCTGAACACAGACCCAGTCTACAAAGAAGTTCACTGTCTAGTTTTTAGATTAAATGAAAAGAAGAAGTACCATAGAGTTAAAAATAAAAACGGGTAACATACAGATCACTCATCTTTGGAATATACTTCACACATCTTGTTCCCCATACTCACTTTTAGGTAGGTTAGTTTTAAAATTAGCTTGCAAATACCTGAGCATACTCCAAGTAAGGCAGTGATGAACAAAGGATTGGGTAAACAGGTAGGATTAAAAAATGTTCTGAGTATGAACTGAAAGTATAATTCCTCATACATGGATATGCTTAATGCTTTCCTGTGATCTTTGATGCTCTATAAGAATATCCTTTCGGTTATCAGTGCAGCAGGAGCACAGCTTCCTGCATCTTGTTCATAGAAAAATTGTTCTGCTTTCCTAAACATTTTCAGTCTTCAATAGTCAAGCACTGGAAGAGCAAGACGTCCCTATAGTGGTGTCAGCGGTAAGGCTGTGATAGGGTGGTATACACAAAGCTCAAAGGGTCCCAAATAAAGAGCTGTGATGAATAACTTCTCCCATGAAGTACTAAATTCATCTCAAATAATTCATCTTCCTGAGGGTGAGAGGAGTAGGGGGTTGCTTTTATTTGAAAGCCTGAGAATTTTTGTCTGACATGCAGAAGTTAATGTTGCATGGCTTAGAAGATGAAAGCCAGAATTAAGTTTCTTCTATTTTGTAACATATTTCTATAATTACACCTTCCAGTTCTATAAGGGCAGTTCATCTGTTATCTGATTCTGTGAATTTAAGACTAGGTCATACTATAATTTCACTTGTTAAAATTCGGCATGATCACAAATGGTGCTATGCAGGTTGTAATCCAGAATTTGAGCCGGCTTGCTGTATCTCTTCCAAGTACATGTTTCATACACTCATTTGTACATAACTTTTCTTGACCACTTGACCACTATGGATTGGGTACCATATTAGATGCTGGGGGATTCTACCGTGGACAAGACGCAGTTCCAGCTACCAAGGGCACTGGTTCTTTCTGAATACTTCCTTCACTCTGCCTGCTCTAGGATAACAAACTGGGAAGGTGCTCAGGCAGATGACACCCTTGAGGATTGGGGGAGCAGAAATCAAGTGGTCTAGCGGGAAGAGCTCATATCCTGTTCTGAGCAGGATATAGTGCTGAAAGGACTGTGGACTTCGGAGCTAAAGCTAGGTTGGAAGCTGCGTTTCACCACCTACGACTTGAATAATTTTGGGAAATGGACTTAGCATTAGATGTTCAACGTTCTTCACCTGTAAAATGACAGCTACGAAGGACATAAGCCTGACAAGAACAGATTTGGTCTACTTTGTTCATTACTCTTTCTCAGCACATTCTACATAGGAGGCACTCAAGATTTACTTATACATTTCCATCTGCTTATTTGTTTTAAATTACATAGTTATTTATGTTTATTTTAATGGGAACTTACCGACATCAATTACTATGACTGAAAAAGAACAGGTACCCAGTAAATGCTTGCCCCCTTTGCTTTCACTTCACTCCCAGCACTGTGAGCATGTACTCTGCACTCTATGAGGCAAAGTCCCTGTTACTCCTGGGGATGGACTGGGGGTGCTGTAGGCATCCCTACGAAAACCCTGTCCATGTCTTACCGCAGTTACCTTTGTTAGGCTGCCATCTTCCTGGCATAGCTGACACATCTGTGGTTTTTCAGAGAGCAGCAGCTGATCCTAAACCATACAGTGAGCTGGTTAGTTTTCCTTGGTGCCAGAAACATTAGTATTTTCAGAATATGAATTTTTTAGCTACAATATTAATAGAATCACACTATAGACTGTCGGGAAACTAAAACCAATTATAAACAAGTAGTCTCACCACCATAAAAACTCAGATAATATTATTATTATCCTTCCAGCTCTTAATTTTTATAATAAAGTAACATGACTTTATTTCTAAAAAGAAAATTCAAGCATATGCAAGTATAGAGTAAAAAGTTTTAACATTATCCCATTCCTCGTTTCACTCTACCATCAAGAATGAAAAGCACTAGGGGTTGGGCCTGGTGGCTCACGCTTGTAATCCCAGCACCTTGAGAGGCCGAGGTGGGTGGATCACCCTGAGGTCAGGAGTTCAAGACCAGCCTGGCCAACATGGCGAAACCCCATCTCTACTAAAAATAATAAAAATTAGCCAGGTGGGATGGTGCATGGTTTTAATCTCAGCTACTCGGGAGGCTGAGGCAGGGGAATCACTTGAACCTCGAAGGCAAAGGTTGCAGTGAGCTGAGACTGTGCCACAGCACTCCAGCCTGAGTGACAGAGCAAGACTCTGTCTCAAAAAAAAAAAAAGGGAGAAGGGGGAAAGAATGGCAAGCACAGGGCATGGAAGCTCACGCCTGCAATCCTAGCACTTCGGAAGGCCAGGGCAGGCAGATCGCTTGAGCCCAAGAGTTTGAGTCCAGCATGGGCAACATAGCAAAACCTCATCTCTATTAAAAATACAGAAAATTTACCAGGTATGTGGGCATGGTGCCATGCACCTGTAGTACTAACTACTCAGGTGGCAGAGGTGGGAGGATCACCTAAGCTTAGGAAGTCCAGGCTGCAGTGAGCTGAGATTGTCCACTGCACCCCAGCTTGGGCAACACAAGTGAGACCGCATCTCCAAAAAAAGAGTGGAAAGCAGTAGGATTTATTAATTTTATAACCTAAGAGGTAAATGACAGGGCGACTCAGACATAGTAGCATTCACTGTCTTTCTCATGGGCTTTCATACACTATTAGATTCACAAAGTGTTTTACAATCATTTATGTTAGCTTATTTTTAAGTGATCAAAACATCTTTTTTCTCTCCATTTTATGTAAGGGAAAACTAGAGGAAAGGTATATAAAGTAAGCTCTCTTAGGTCTTATGTCAGGGATAATTCCAAATAAGTGAGAACTGATGTTACTTAGTAAACTGCTGAAAGCTGCGCTACTTCCTAGGCAATACATATTTGTTGAGGGTATTGTAAGAAGGATGGCACACTGTATTCACTCATCTTCTGCCCACGCTACCTTTTTGCTAGCTAGACACAGTACAACCAGCTTCATAATTTATACAAGATGTTTTGAAACAGGAGGCTCTGTTACCTGTTCATCCACAGGGTGGGGTTGCAGCCTACAATGGAGAAGTAAAAAATAGTGACAAATAGCAACTGTATGTATTTCCATTTATATCATTTCAATAAAAAGCTCAGAATGCAAACATTTCTTCAAACAAGAAATACTGTACATCTTTCATATTACTAAGAACACAATTATTAATCTTGACCTTCAAGGAGGGAAAATTTTGCTTCTTAAAATCTATCATTAGAATCTGACCCCTGACCTATTATATTAGAGTTCCCATTTAAAAATAGATTTGAAGTTATATTTTACATTTCCCTTTTACTATCAAAATAGTTAGCATTTATGTTTCCCAATGTGCAAAACTCCAATGGCACACTGGCCATATATTTTAGTAGCTTTTTTTCTACTTGATATTATGGAAATCTACTAATTATCGCATATTATATATCAGTCCCAAATATTCTTAAGATGTGAGCTTCAGCAAATTAATCCAAGAAAAGGAAATAAATGAGACTGTCACCAAAAAACCCATTCAAGTTGAACTACTTCTTCATGAGACTAAGCTGAGCTAACTCTGATGTTCCCAGCGTGGACTAGGTCCTAAATGAGGCGAAGCAAAGCTCGCTCTCGGTTACGGGGAAAATGCACCACAGATTGCAGCAGTTCCTATTCTTTTCAGTTGAGTAGCAGTGTGATCACCAGACAAACACCGTGGGGTGACCAGGTTTTCAGATGTTCCTTGCCATCATAATCCTAGGAAGCCTGGTATGTCTAATGATTGCAGCTATAGCCAGAGTAAGTCCTGGAAATTGCTAATAGGTAATGCAGAGCCAAAAGACTTAAAAATAGGAGACAGGATAAACAGAGGCAACCTGGTAAGTCACCTAGCCTCTCTGTGCTTTTCAGCTTTCTCATCTGTAAAGTTGCATTAGATACTTCTATAAGGAATATTAAATCATAAGGAGATAATGAATGTGAAAGAGACAAATTCTAAGTTGCAGAGCACAATTCAGATATCAGGAAGCACTGTCCTATATTATCAGGACCTAAGTCAGAACTTGCCATTTAATAGACACTCCTGATTGCTCAAGTAAATGACCTGATTTTAGTTTGAAACTAGGCTCACCGTGAAAGGGACCTGGAAGCCCAGGTTAATTTCCTGGCCTTTCTAGTTTCCTTCTCTGCTTATGCCATTATGTAATGTAAGACGGGCAATAGTTTAAGGTTAGCTCTGGATCAAACCATGCTCTTTGGGAGCAAAATTAAAGACTTTGGGATGGCCTTTAAGGCAAGAAAGGGGCACTTAGGCCAAGCACCTACATAATTAGTCTACTACTGGACTGTGTGATTTCTCTTCTCCAGCAGCTACTTCTGTTCCAGATGACACACTACCTCATTCTTAAGATAACAAAGCCTGGCTAGGGACAGCTGTACAGTTCTCTCAAAACCCCACTATGGTATCATTCCTCATCACTAACCTCTTCCTCCACGTTTTAAAATAGACCTTTAAGTTTAGAGCAGTTAGGTTCACAGCAAAACTGAGTAGAAAGTACCAGGACTTCTCACATGCCTCCTGCCCCATCCCCAGCCTCTTTATCAACATGCGGCACCAGAGTGGCGCATTTGTTACAACTGATGAGCCTACACTGACATCATCACCCAGAGTCTATGGTTTACATTAAGGTTCACTCTTGGTGGTGTCTAGTCTGTGGGTGTGGTCAAATGTATAATGACATGTATCCACCATCACAGTATCATAGAGTAGTTCCACTGCCCTAAAAATCTTCTGTGTTCCACCTGTTCACTCCTCCCTTCCCTTACCCACAGGAAACCACTGATTTTTTTTTTTTAACTGTCTCCATAGTTTTGTCTTTTCCAGAATGTTATATAACTGGACCTCCTTCATGTCTTAATGCAGGGGCACTATGTAATATTTTGTTATATTTCTAAACTGCTAAAATAACTATAAAAAGTCAGCTTCCTTGAAACTATCCTATGCTCTTCATTGTGAGAAAATTAGATAGAGTTGGGAAAAAGGAATGAAGTTAGGCTGTTTGAGATTCTCAAGAGAAAAGAAAAATGAGAGATGAGAGATAAATCAGAGTACCTATTTGAATTTTTTTTTTTTTTTGAAATGGAGTCTCACTTTATTGCCCAGGCTGGAGTGCAGTGATGCCATTTTGGCTCACTACAACCTCCACCTCCTGGGTTCAAGTGATTCTCCTGCCTCGGCCTCCCAAATAGTTGGGATTACAGGCAGGCCCAACTAATTTTGTATCTTTAGTAGAGGCGAGGTTTTACCATGTTGGCCAGGATGGTCTCAAACTCCTGACCTCAGGTGATCTACCCACCTTGGCCTCCAAAAGTGCTGCGATCATAGGTGTGAGCTGCTGTGCCTGGCCACTTATTTGAAATTTAGCACAAAGGTAGAAACAAGTCATACTCAAATATATTTAAGAAGCTAAGAAATGCTATGTATGACTTATACTTTATTCTCCTGGGATACCAATTCAGTAAAGGTGAGAAATAACCTCTTAAGTGATAATTTGAGCTTGGGAATTAATCAGGGAAGAGAGAGACGACAGCCTGATTACCCTTCTTTCCTCTGAAATGGCCTAATGGCTTTGGTTTAATACATGTCATGTGATTTATTATTTATTAACTTCCACTTCAAATGTCTTCCTGGCATATTAATAAGTCGGTGTCAATGCCAATGTATATCAAAAGCTGCCTCCTTCCCACAACCCCAGAATAACTTTACATCTTAGTTAATACTTGATTAACAAACACCTGTGGCTTTCTTCCAGGGACTTTTTTAGTTTAACATTTTCCTCTTGCATTTTGTGCTTCCCATCCTGTCAAAAGAAAACAGCCCAATTTATTAATTATTCTGAATGCTAAACAATGATGATATTGCAAATATTTTCTTCTGCAATGCTTTAGTTTGGGTATAAAGCTAAGCAGCTTTTGCATTAGGGAAGGGATCTAACTTTCAAGTTATGTTTCCTCATTCTTTGTTCTAAGCAGTTTCTTAACAATTCTCATAGTTTGTGACAAATGATTTTCAAAGTAGATATTTTAATTCTTGAGATTCAAATAAAATTCAGAATGTATTCTATTTACTTGCAAAGTTGGCTCAAGATATTGGCTGCTTCTTAGGAGAAGTTTAATTTTTTTTCTTTCCCCCAGACTGAGCTCTGAAAAACTGGTAAAACCAAGGATGGCCATATCCAGCAGACTATAATCCTCCGGATGGTCAATCAAGTTGATGCCCCAGTGCCACAGCTTTTTTTTTTTGAGACAGAGTCTCACTCTGTTGCTCTGGCTGGAGTGCAGTGGTGCCATCTTGGCTCACTGAAACCTCTGCCTGTGGGTTCAACCAATTCTCCTGCCTCAGCCTCCCAAGTAGCTGGGACTACAGGCATGTGCCACCATGCCTGGCTAATTTTTGTATTTTTAGTAGAGATGGGTTTTACCATGTTGGCCAGACTAGTCTTGAACTCCTGATCTCAAGTGATCTGCCTGCCTTGGCTTCCCAAAGCGCTGGGATTATAGGTGTCAGCCATCACACTCAGCCCAGTGCCACAACCTCTATAGCCTGTTCAACTCAAGTAGTGTTCTACTTGGCAGGACAAATGTAAAGTTTCAAACTGCATTTCTACCCACACCCCAGGCATTTTGTTTTTTTTTGAGTTGGAGTCTCGCTCTGTTGCTCAGGCTAGAGTGCTGTGGTGGGATCTTGGCTCACTGCAACCTCCACTTCCTGGGTTCACTCCAGCCTCAGTCTCCTGAGTAGCTGGGATTACAGGTGCACACTGCCACGCCCAGCTACATTTTTGTATTTTAGTAGAGATGGAGTTTCACCATGTTGCCCAGGCTGGTCTCGAACTCCTGAGCTCAGTCAATCAATCCGCCTTGGCCTCCCAAAGTGCTGGGATAACAGGCAAGAGCCACCGCGCCTGACCAGGTACTTGGGCAGTTTTTAGGGCTACATTTTTTCTCTGGCATACACACCTACTGCTGCTTGCCTTCAACTGCTGCCCATGTGCATCCAAAAGTGAATGTATATTCTTTTTGTTTGTTTTGTGAGACAAGGTATCATGCTATTGCCCAGGCTGGAGTGCAGTGGCATGATCATAGCTCAGTGCAGCCTTGACCTCCTGGGCTCAAGTGATCCTCCCACCTCAGTCTACTGAGCAACTGGGACTACAGGCATAAGCCACCACAACCAGCTATTTAGAATTTTTGTTGTAGAAATGAGGTCTCCCTATGTTGTTCAGGCTGGTCTCTAACTCCTGGGATCAAGCAATCTTCATGCTGCAGCCTCCCAAAGTGCTAGGATTACAGGGGTGAGCCACTGTACCCAGCTGAAATGTGTGTTCTTACACAACTCAAGCATCAAAGAAGACAGGTCAATGCAATACTTATCCTCCTGGAAACGCCACTGCACGAAACAACTGGAGATTGAAAAACTTAAAGCCTTATTAGAAAAATAGGGTAAGACAGGCCAATATCTGAAGTATACCTTTGTAAGCCTTTTAGTTTTTATGTTCACTAAACTAAATAAAGACAGCATGCTATATAGAGTGGTTCTTTATACACTTTAAATTATTAGTAGTGGTACTATTTAATAAATTTCCATATACCATTATTTTCTATTTGACAGTAAATCAGCAGCTCACTCTCTAGAAATTTTAAATAGTTTATAAACTGGTCCTGCTTTGTTATATACTAGAAGTATTCAAAAAGTTCATGGAAAATGCATATTAAGAAAAGGCTGTGCATGTACTTCAAAATTTTTTTGCACCAAAATAAACTTGTCCTTACTTATTTTAATATATCTGACCAGGATATAGTTTGAGTCACTAAAAAGGCTAAGACATTAGTTTGAAAAGAGCCCCTGGCTGGGCTGGGATCACACCTGTCATCCCAGCACTTTGGAAGGCTCAGGCATGTCGCTTGAGCCCAGGAGTTCAAGACCAGCCTGGGCAACATGGCAAAACCCCATCTCTACCAAAAAAACACAAAAATTACCTGGGCCTTGTGCCCATAGTCCCAGCTACTTGGGAGGCTGAGGCAGGAGGATCACTTGAGTCTAGAAAATCGAGGCTGCGGTGAGGCATAATTGTGCCACTGGACTCTATTCTAGGTGAGACTCTGTCTCAAAAACAAAAAAAGAAAAAGAAAAAGAAAAAAGGAAAAGCCCCTACCAGAGCAACAGGAATTCTGATAAAATTAACTGAAGCAAGAACAAACATCAAATTGCTGGTGAAGCTTAGATGGAAGAATTGTGAAATTATAGATGCTTTACAAAAAGCTTATGAGTACAATGCTCCAAAGAAATCATCAGTTTACAAAGGATAACCCATTTTAAGACGGGGCCAGGTAAGGTTGAAGATGAAGCCTGCAGTGGCAGACTAGCCACATCATTTTGTGAGGACTTTGTTCATGCTCTGATTGAAGAGGACCAATGATTAACAGTAGAAACAACAGCCAACACCACAGACATCTCAACTGGTTTGGCTTATACAATTCTGGCTGAAAAATTAAAGTTGAGTAAACTTTTTACTTGATGGGTGCCAAAACTGTTGTGTCCATATCAGCTATGGACCAGAGCACAGCTTTCAAGGGAAATTATAAACAAGTGGGATGAAGAACCTGAAGCATTTGTTTAAGGATTGTAACAGGAGATGTAACAACTTCATAGTACAATCCTGAAGACAAAGCACAATCAAAGCAATGGCTCTGAAGAGGTGGAAGTGGTGCAATCAAAGCAAAAGCAGACAGGTCAAGAGCAAAGGTCATGGCAACAGTTTTTAGGGAAGCTGAAGGCATTTTGCTTGTTGACTTTCTGGAAAGCCAGAGAATGCCAATATCTGCTTATTGTGACAGTGTTTTTAATTTTTTTTTTTTATTTTTTGAGAGGCAGTCTTGCTCTGTTGCCCAGGCTGGAGTGCAGTGGTGAGATCTTGGCTCACTGCAACCTTCACCTCCCAGGTTCAAGCGATTCTCATGCCTCGGCCTCTCAAGTAGCTGAGACTACAGGCACGTGCCACCACACCTGGCTAATACTTGTGAGAATGTTTTGAGAAAGTTAGCCAAAGCTTCAGCACAAAAATGCTCAGGAAAGCTTCAACAAGAGTCCTATTCCACCATAAATATGCTCCTACTCATTCCTCTCATCAAACAAGGGCAATTCTATGAGAGTTATGACAGGAAATCATTAAGCAATCCTGATTTGACTCCCTCTGATTTCTTTTTGTTTCCTAATCTTAAAAGATCATTAAAGGGCACCTAGTTTTCTTCCGTTAATAATCTTAAAAAGACTGTATTAATATGGTTAAATTCCTAGGACCCTCAGTTATTTAGGAATGGCCAACATGACTGGTATCATCACTTACAAAAGTGTCTTGACCTTGATGGAACTTAGGTTGAGAAATAAAGTTAATACGTTTTTGCCTTTTAATTCCATTTCCCATGATCTTTTTGAAGTCCCGTTGTAGAATATGTACACACAGGAGGCAATTTTTTCACGGTGTTTGTCATTGACAGAAAAAGCATTTAAAGCTTTACTGATTTCATTATTTCCTGGGCCCCAGAAATGACCTTATCCAATTTTAGCTCCTTCACTGCTATAGGTGCTGGAGGTTATCTCCTTCTAAGATTATTCTGTAGAAATTTCTACTTTTATTCTTTAAACTATTCTCTATTACCTTCCCTTCCTCAAGCCTAGTTCCCTTTCTTCCTAATTATTCGTATGAGAAGTTCCTTGAGGATACTCAAAGTGAAATCCTCATGATTTGAAAAAGGTATACAGAAGAAACTCCACATTGAGGAAAATTCTGTTAAGGTATTCAGGGTTGGAGAGGGATTATTATACTATTTTATTAAAATTATTAGCAGAAATCCAAGAAACAGAGATTTTTGTTAAGATACCAAAATAATCGTACTTAGAAAATTATTAAAAGGGAAACAGTTCACTGTGATTATTAAAATCCCCCTTTCTAAATGAAATCAAGTTAGAGGAAGTGTCCTAGAGGCAGACTCAGAATCAAGCTTTCATCTGTTCACATCATTATCAAGTATCTACATACTTGAGGACACAGCCCCTAAGTATGTGATCTGTAAAAGAAAACTGACAGGCCTATCAAGTTAGCCTCTAAAATTTAAACTGAAATTAAGCAAAAGAACAAGGGAATAGCAAATATTACCATCTTGGATTCTGGCTTCTGGGAACCCTTTCCTGGGATGCTCCTGTCATTTTGTAATCTTCTTTCTTTTTCCTGTTTTAGTTCTAACTCAAGCTGGTTCCTGAGATAAGTAGGAAAGGAAAAGGATGAAAAATGGAAATTTTACACAGACATATTTCTCTAAAGAATGCCAACACCTTGTCTTAAAGTGCAATAATTAAGAACGGTTAAGAGCTTGCTGTCAGAGACAGGTTTTTAAATGATAATGTTGCGACTTCTTAGATTAACCGTGTGAATCTGGACCAATTTAACCTCTCTAATCTCTACTTTTTTTTTTTTTTTTTGAGACAGAGTCTTGCTCTGTTGCCCAGGCTGGAGTGCAGTGGCATGACCTTGGGTCACTGCAACCTCTGTCTCCCAGGTTCAAGCAATTCTCCTGTCTCAGCCTCCCGAGTAGCTGAGATTACAGGTACTGCCACGTCTGGTGAATTTTGGTATCATTAGTAGAGATGTTGGCCAGGCTGGTCTGGAACCCCTGACCTCAGGTGATACACCTGCGTCGGCCTCTCAAAGTGCTGGGATTACAGACGTGAGCCACTGCGTCCAGCCTTAAGCTCTACTTTAATCTGAAAGTGGAGGCAAAAACATCACTAATAGGATTGATGTGAAGACATTAAATGGACAGCTTGCATGTGAAGTGCTTTGTAAAGTATCTGGCACACAGTAAGAATTCAGGAAATATTACATATTATTATTAGTGTTACATGGGCTAATAATGACTCTCCAGGATCGTGGCTCTAATTTCCTAATTCTTTGATCACAAATCATGTTGATAGGATTTGGGGAATGTTGATGTATGTGAAGCTTTCTGAATTCCAGTTCCAGAGAAAGGACATTGCAAAGACAGAGCCAACCTGGCTGGAAGTCATGAAACCCCTTTTCTTGCTGTCTACCCTAAGAATTACCCATGACCACCCTGTCAGCTCAAGCTGCCCCCTCTTCACCGCTGCCTGGTGAGCTCCTCGACTTCCAGCTGCAGACTGTTGATCTTGTCTCCAAAGTCCTGTTTGAAGAGCCGGTTGTCCAACTCAGCAGACTGGCGGCTTTGCTCAGCCTGGCGCAATCTGGATGTGAGCCACATGAACTTGTGATAAAAAACAAAAGCCATGGTGGGGAGGAAGACCAAGTTCACAACACAAAATAAAATAACCCAAGGAAGAATGCACAGAGAGACAGAGAGAGGAAAAAAACTTTGCAGGACACAGGCAAAGAAATTATGGGAAGAAAAAGATGAAGAAGAAACAAATTCTAAAAAAAAGTAAGATGAAGGTGAACCAGGCAGAGGAAAAGCTGGTTTTCCATTTTTTTTTTATTCTAGTACTACAGTTTACAGCCATTAGATGATAAACAATAAAACATCACTTTTTAGAAAATCCATATCCAAAGCCAACCTCAAGTACACAGTAATTTAAGTTAAATCCACTTTTTAAAAAAATTTCCTAATAGGTTTGGTACTTAATTTTTCTGTTTTACACACATAACTGGAACTTTAAATGGGCAACTACCTTCTTATACGTGGAAGTATAGTTTTTTCTTGTCCTTTCCCCCAAACCACATATATTAAATCATGGGACATTATATATCAACCCTCACCCAGGCTTTGAGTTATTTTATAAGGAAAAGCCTTTGTCAGAGTTTGGCTGCCTCCTTCCTTTTCCATTCCCACAAAATATGTGTGACTAAGTGGACAAAGAACTCAGCATTGGGCCTGTTTTAAGACTCTGACCATATTCTCCAGAAGATTCTGATTGATGTTTTCTTCTAAATATCTTATAACTTTGCACCTATGGAGAAGCATGTTTTAGAAGGTAAAACACTTGGGATTTTATGTAACAGAATTTAAAAGCATGCTATGTGTAGATTTTAGAAAGTTTAATTTTGGTATTTGATCACTCCTTCCAAATGCTCATAGAAAAGGCAACTCATCACCACAAGAGGTTGATGAAGAGAATATAGTAGGAGATTTGTTTATATCGGTGCAAATTATAAGAATTAAAATAAATTCAACAGCACAGGATCTTCTACCTCTATGAAGTTGGTTTAAACATATGTTCTTTGACTTGATTTTGGTTCAAGTCAAATCCGTGCAGGGACCTATATAAGCATACATGGAATCTATCTTACACTCTTAATTCTGGGTTTGCCAAGAAAAAGAAAAAGAATTTCAAGAGCGGGAAGCGAAGGGGTTATCTGTGTCCCCACCTAAGCAGCTGAAGTGCTGCAAAGCATACAAGAATGAAAAAAAAAAAAAAAAAAAAAAAAAAAAAAAAAAAAAAAAAAAAAAAAAAAAAAGAGGAAAAAAATCCAAATAGTTTGTCAAGACCTTTTGAAGGAATGAAGGCTTATGTAAAGCCTGTCTCTTCAAATCAAAAATCATCCTAAAAAAATTAACATATTTATAGGATTATTCACAATGTTAAAGCCTAGAAAGGGTTAGTCTATGGTCACTTAAAAAAAGAAGCCCTGCTAATATTGCTTGTGGATATCTACGTGGAATCAGTATTTTTGTACTAAATAATAATAAAGAAGGTAAGGTTATCATTTATTTCCTATTCTGAAATGTTTTTCTAATAATTCAATTATTAGCTTCCCAGAACCTTTAGCAAATCCCCATCTGAACAACAGAAACTCTTAAGTAAATGTTTCCAGGTAAGAAATAACAGACCAGGCAGAATATCAGCACTCAGGTCTATACCCTGTCCTTTTTACTCCCATAAGAAAAGCAGGATATGAAAAATGGGTAGTGCATCATTTTTTTAATAGGAGAGGAGTGTTTTTACTAGAATTGTTCTCTCTGAACTACCCAATAGGAAGCGGAATTGCAGGAATATGGCAGAGGTAGAAGATGACAAACATGAAGAGGGTTTCCCCAAGCATCACATTATTATATTATCATAAGTTACCTAATTGCTAACTTATCTCTATGTATTTTAAAGAAATATAAGGATGCTGTTTTTTCTTTTTCAAAAGTCACTAAGGCAAAAAAAGTTGCAAGCAATCTTGGTTACTGAGAATAGAAGTGTAGTGAAATACTAAGTGATATCCTTGGCTTGGGGATTAAACCTATATAACAAAAATGAAAAGGGGTCATGGTCTAAGAGACACAGAGCTATTTTAGAAGAGTCCAAGTTCACGTGGTAGTTACCTCAAGGTCATTACACTGCAATGGCAGAACAGGCTTGCAGATACAGACATGAACAATGCACCGAGAATCTGATATTATCAAGGACTGGGTAGTAAAGGCATCATTAATATATGTACAGAGCTTCAATTCCCTAGGCTTTTTAAAAAAGTGGTGTTTTTATTTATTGGTCAACTCAGAAATAATTTCTCAGAGTTTGTTCAGCATTTAATTAGGAACTCATTCCAATTTTTCTAACCCTGGGGAGAAAATAAGAAAAAACCCAATCTATATCTCCAACTGGTTTTTTAAAAGTCCAACAAATTCAAAGTCAACTTTTTGGTGACATTTTATATCGAACCAGAGCTTAAATGTAGTAACTTTCAGATTTCTTCCTTTTACAATTGAGTTGTGATATCACACTTGTGACATGACCAACTGAAAATGCCTAATGATGTTTTGGGATCAGTTTATTTGCTGCACTATTTAAGGTCTTTGCCTGTTTCACCAAATCCTTTTCACTAAATAAAATAAAAATGACAATGAAGTGAAAGGGGAACAAGAAAATGGATAAACAGGAAACACAAAAATAGCAAGAGAATAAGTCAGCTTAATAAAGAGATAAGTCATTATTTTAGTTCTGTTTGCTTTAAATTTCAAGTCAAAAAAAATCATTGAAAAGGAATTTGATACATTTCATTTCTAAAGCACAATTTATGAACACTAAAATCATTTTGTCAAATCATAATCATATAACTGATTATGAGCAAGTACATAACCGTCTTTTCCTAGGTAGACTGATACATTTTTATTTGGCCATATAAGAGGTTTCAGGCTTAATTATTAATTTGCCATTAACTTTTTTTTTTTTTAATGCCATTAACTTTTGAGTGAACATTAATATGCACTGCTGTTCAGGACCCTTACTGGTTAAGAATCATCTGAATAAGAGAAGTCACCCATTCATCCATTCATCATATATGTACTGAATGAATGCTTGTATATTCAAGGCACTGCAACAGATCTAATAAGGGAACTTAAAAGATTAGTTAACTAATCTCAGGGAACTTACACTCTCATCAGAAGAGACGTATATAAAGGGTTAAAAGGAAAAAGACAAAAGTGAGAAGTGTCACAAGCAATATAGATAGATGTGGATAGGAAGCTATGGGAATTCCCAGAAAGATCATTTCTAGCTGCAAAGAGGTATCAGAGGAAACTCTGGGGAGGTGGCATATGAGCCTAAACTTAAAAATGTATCTGAAGAACAAGGGAGTGGGAAGAATTAGGACATTTCTAATTGGTGGAAGAACTATTGGGAAAGAAATGAATGGGAAAAATGGGAAGTATATCCAGGGACCAGTAATTTAGTTTTGCCCAAGTGCAAGAAGGGTGAGGAACAGGTGTGACCCTGTGTGCTGTGTCACATTCAGTCTTGAAGACTCAGCCGTTTCTCTTGACTGCTGAGTTGCCACAGAGAAAATGGTTGTTTCACACAAACAGAGAAAGAGAGTAGCATAGGGAGAAGATGTGCTTTGGGCAGACATAATTGTAGGTACTAGTGGAAGAGAGCTGCCCAAAGTATGGAAACTCAAGACTGGTCTCCAGATGAAGGTAAGAGCTGGAGAACACATTGGAGGTGACAGTGGAAGCTACAGAACTACTCAAGAGAAAGAAAAGGGAAATAAGAGAAAAGGGTTAAAGAAGGGAGAGAAAGACACAGAGTAGATCCTTGGAGGACACCTGTCTCTCAGTGCCTCTATATCCCCTAGCATCAAAGTATTCAAAAGACTTTAGGGATGAATGATAAAATCACAGAATTACATAATATATTTGAGAGTCCTTTCATGCTTTAAAGTATCCTTCCTCTAACACATGACTCTGACATGGGTTAAAAGTTCTGATGTTCAAAGCACTCATGAAAGGCTGATCTTTCAATTTTTTTTTTTAAGACTAGTCAAGCGATTGACATTTCCTAAAAACATTTCAGTCATATCTCAGAAAACACACATAACGTTCAATTGGCTTTCTTTCTACCAGAATGTCTGATGCTAATTTGGAAGAATTTCATATACTTTCTATTTGCCGAATGTACAGCACATTCTCTTCACTTCAGCACTGACAACCCAAAGTGCTTCACTGAGGAAACAGGACTTTTACCTTTGTTCAAGTTGTTTAATGGTAGCAGCCATCTGATTAGTCTTCTCTTCCAAGCGACTGTTTAGTTCACTTTTCTGTTTTACTCCTAAGTCTGAACTCTGTTATGGAAAATAATCACAAACAAGCTGTATAACAAAAATTCTAAAATATAACCACACATGCCTTTTGAATCTAATGGTAAGTGGGAAAATAGAAATGCTCATATATTTCTGTATCAGTTAATCCTCAAATAGAAAAAAAGGCAATTTGTCTAAAGTTAGTACTGTTACATGCAGCATTATCACAGTAATAGTTTATCAATGTATCACATTCCAGTGTAAAAGCTAATAGAATATATGACTCAGCTGGCATGTTAGACTGCAGAGTAGACATTATCTTATAGGATAAAAAAGACCCCTACCCTCTATTATAATGTGAAAAGTGGCCATGGTTTTCTAGAACAGCAATACAGGATCCCATGATGGTCTTAATCTGAGAGAAGTTTACTGGCAGCTAGCATCAAAATGAGATGTGATTCTTCCCTTTTGTAATTAAAGTGTGATTCTAGAAGATAAGATTGGAGGAGGGAAGCCCCAAGATTTTAGAGAGCCAGTGAGTCTATTCCTCATTATTTCCCCTACCTGCAGCTTAAAGGCAAGTTCATGCTTGAGAGCTCTGAGATCATCCAGCTGCTGCCGAAGAGATACCAGGGCATCCTGCTTCTCACAGACATCCTTCTCCAGCATCTTCATAGCCAATTCCATCTCCTGCCTCATGCTGATCTGCATCTCCAGTTCTTTTTCAACATCCTGCCCCCAAAGGTAAGTAAATTGCTTATACTGCTTCTTCAACTAAGTACAAATCATAAAATTTCACAGGAAAAAGTATACCAAAATTCTCAGTCTTAATATTCTGGCAAAATAGCTTAAGCTACCATTCATTTTCAGAAACATTAACAATGATTAATTAACAATAATTAGGATATACAATAACATTTGCCCAATAATGTACAAATCTGAAAAACCTGCTAAATCAAAGATAGTGCTATTTAATATGTCTAAAATATACACATATTTGAGACACTGCATTAGACATTAAGACAACTGATGTCATATCTTATTATACAAAGATACATACAGGTTTACAGTAGTCAGCATAAAATGAAGTAGTTGCAATTCTCCCAAATTTGAATGTTGTTGATATATTCAAGAGCACAGGGAACCCAGAGGACCACCTGAATCCCTGGGGTAACATCACAATTACTGAGAATGGCCAGTATGGCTAAGAAGCTAACAGAATTTTTAGGTTCATTTAACATGAAACCTCTTTTTGTTTCAACCATTATTACTGCAACATTATTTGGAAGATCAAAGATACAAAGACCTGAGGATCTTCTGCATCTACCTTGTGCCCTGGGCTCACCTAGGCCCTCACCTACTTTCTTAGTTTCTTTCCTTCTTATCAAACATTTGTCTTACTGTTATAAAATGATGTGAAAAATTTTAATATTTTTATTATGTGCCACTTCACTGAGATTCCTGGTTTACAAGATTAGCATTATGGAAAATGAATCATACTCCTTAAAATGCTGACATATATTATTTCTGTATTCTTATGAAAAGTATTACATTTTGAGATCTCATTCACAAACACATAGAAGGAAAATGCTATTTTAAGGATGTTAAAATAATACTGCTGTGTTTTTAAAAACTCTGAAATTCTACCGGGCATGGTTGCTCAAACCTGTAATTCCAGCACTTTGGGAGCCTGCGGCAGGCGGATCATGAGGTCAGGAGTTCGAGAATGGGCTGGCCAATATGGTGAAATCCTGTCTCTACTAAAAACACAAGAATTAGCTGGGCGTGGTAGTGGGCGCCTGCAATCCCAGCTAATTGGAGGCTGAGGCAGGAGAACTGCTTGAACCTGGGAGGTGGAAGTTGCAGTGAGGTGAGATCACGCCACTGCACTCCAGCCTGGGTGACACGGCAACACTCCATCTCAAAAAAAAAAAAAATCTGAAATTGTTATATGCTGTCAACTTGTAATACATGTATATTTTTTGAGACAAGGTCTCACTGTCACCTAGGCTGCAATACAGTGCAATCTTGGCTCACTGCTGCCTCAACTTCCCTGGGCTCAGGTGATCTCCCTCCTCAGCTTCCCAAGTAGCTGGGAATACAGGCATGTACCACCAAGCATGGCTAATTTTGTATTTTTTGTAGAGATGGGGTCCCCCTATGTTGCCCAGGCTGGTCGCAAACTCCTGGGCTCAAGTGATCCTCCCAGAGTACTGGGATTACAGGTGTGAGCCATGGCACTTGGCCTGTAATAATTTTTTAGTACAAGTTAAGTCACCCCTTATTTTCAGACTCTTCCTTATTCTTAGAGACATTGTGGGGAGGTCCCTATGTTTGTCATACTATCGAAACTCCAGGAAGATTTAATATGTTAATAACGGGGGTTATTAAAATCCAGTACAGGAATAGTAATCCTTAATATAAGTCCTTTTTTTTTTTAAAAGAAGTATGATTGACACATAACTGTACATATTTATGATGTACAACATGATGTTTTCATAATATAAAAATTGTGTAATGACCAAATCTGAGAAATGAACAAATCTATCATCTTAAAAATTTATCATTTCTTTGTGATGAGAACATTCAAAAGCCTCTGTTCTTTCCAGAATAAAGAAAAGACAAATAGCTCGTCCCGCCGCCCAAGATGCCAACAGGAAAGAAGGCCAAGGGGAAGAAGGTGGCTCCAGTCCTTGCTGTCGTGAAGAAGCAGGAGGCTAAGAAAGTGGTGAATCCCCTGTTTAAGAAAAGGCCTAAGAATTTTGGCACTGGACAGGACATCCAGCCCAAAAGAGACCTCACCCGCTTTGTGAAATGGCCCCACTATATCAGGTTGCAGCGGCAGAGAGCCATCCTCTGTAAGTGGCTGAAAGTGCCCCCTGCAATTAACCGGTTCACCCAGATCCTGGAATGCCAAGCAGCTACTCAGCTGCTTAAGCTGGCCCTCAAGTATTGACCAGAGACAAAGCAAGAGAAGAAGCAAAGGCTGTTGGCCTGGGCCGAGAAGAAAGCGGCTGGCAAAGGGGACGTCCCCAGTAAGAGACCACCTGTCCTTCGAGCAGGAGTTAACACTGTCACCACCTTGGTGGAGAACAAGAAAGCTCAGCTGGTGGTGACTGCACACAACACGGATCCCATTGAGCTGGCTGTCTTCTTGCCTGCCCTGTGTTGTAAAATGGGAGTCCCTTACTGCATTATTAAGGGGAAGGCAAGACTGGGACGTCTAGTCCACAGAAAGACCTGCACCACTGTTGCCTTTACACAGGTTAACTCGGAAGACAAAGGTGCTTTGGCTAAGCTGGAGGAAGCCATCTGAACCAATTACAATGACAGATATGATGAGATCCGCCGTCACTGGGGAAGCAATGTCCTAGGTCCCAAGTCTGTAGCTCGCATCGCCAAGCTCGAAAAGGCAAAGGCTAAAGAGCTTGCCACAAAACTGGGTTAAATGTACACTGTTGAGTTTTCTGTACATAAAAATAATTAAAACAATACAAATTTCCCTTCCAAAAAAAAAAAAAGAAAGACAAATATTTAAGGTGATGGGTATCCCAAGAACACTGATTTGGTCTTTACAAATTATATGAGTATATTAAATTATCATATGTACCCTGGAACGATGTACATCTATTATGCATTAATAGAAAAAGAACAAAAAGCAACAAATCTCTCTTCTATTTTAAAATATGTATTACTGTTAACTCTAGTCATCCCATACTATGCAACACAGGACCAGAACTCATTCCTCCTATCTAACTATAGCTTTGTACCAGTTGATAAATCTCTTACTATCCCCTGCCCTCTCTCCCTCTGGTAACCATCACCTTACTCTTTACTTTTATGAGAACAACATTTTAGATTCCACAAATGAATGTTATCATACAGGATTTCTTTTTCTGTGTTTGGCTTATTTCACTTCACATAATGTCCTCTAGGTTTAGCCACGTTGCCACAAATGACAGGATTTCATTCTTTTTTATAGCCGAGTAGTATCCCATCGTGTATATGTACGGCATTTTTTTTTATCCATCCACATGTTGATCAACACTAAGGTTGATTCCATATCTTGACTACTGTGAATAGTGCTGCAATAAACATAGGAGTGCAGATTCTCTCTGACATATTGATTTCATTTCCTTTGGATATATCCCCAGTAGTGGGATTGCTGAATCATATGCTAGATTGATTTCTAATTAGTTTATTTTTTATTTTTTGAGATGGAGTCTGGCTCTGTCACCCAGGATGGAGTGCAGCCTCAGCCTCCCAGGTTCAAGCAATTTTCCTGCCTCAGCCACCTAAGTAGCTGGGATTACAGGAGTGTGCCACCATGCCTGGTTGATTTTTTTTTTTTTTAATTTTTAGTAGAGACAGGGTTTCACCACGCTCGTCATGAACTCCTAACCTCAGGTGTAATCCAAAGTGCTTAGATTACAGGTGTGAGCCACTGTGCCTGGCCTGGTTTTTAATGTTTTAAAACAACCTTCACACTGTTTTTCATAGTGGCTATACCAATTTATATTCTCACCAATAGTGTGTAAAGGTTCCCTTTCTCCACATCCTTGCCAACACTTAACTTTCAATTTTTCGATAGCTGCCATTCTGATTACAGTGAGGTGTTACACTATAGATGTATATACATATTATATAGTGTGTGTATATATATATATATATATATAAACATATATGTGTGTGTGTGTACACACACATACACACATGTATTTTTTTTTTTTAAATTCTAAAAGACTTAAGACCAATACTGGATGATAAATGTTTCCATTTATATCTAAGACCAAGTATAAATCAGAAATAACTGCTAAAAATAAAATAGCATAATCCTATATAATGATTCTTTGTAAAGAAAAGAAGAGCCACCACTTCCAAGAATCTTTGCAGGGAGGAGGACTTAGGTAGGAGTGAGGCTGTATAGTTTAAAAAAGCAGGTTCTGTATACTTAATATTCTTGTAATATAAACTATAAAAGCAAAAAAATAAAGATTAACAAAATCTTATTGTTGAGAATACTCAGAAAAAGATTGTGAGTATGGTAAGGCATGTGTGTTAAAAAGAGATAAACCGTTTTACAGGATCTATAATTTTTCAGAACACTACTGATATTCCTAATCTTGGTCTGTATAATAAAACCTCTAAGTGGTCAGTTCCCTTTTAATGTATTCCTGAACTATTAGAAATTAAGCAAAGTTTACCAATCGTAATTGTGTCTCTTCTTTCAAATGCTTTCTTGCTTCACTTAGTGCTTGTCCTTCTGCAGTTCTGTCTTGCTTGGGACCCTTGAAAAGATAAATAACATTGTACATATTTAAGGATTTAATCAGAATTAGCAGAGACTAATATTGCTATTTAGTAAGAAAAAAAGATCGTACTGAAGCAGGTATAATAATGAACAAACACAACAAAGAAACTGAAGAAGTCCAGTATATTTTTAAAGGGTAAGATGAATTGGGGGCTTCCTGACACTTTATTTAAAATCCTAAAATAGGTTACCAAACCAGATGATAGAAGTTTTAAAAATCAGCCTCTAAAAATAACATAGTATTCATTTCAAAATATGAGTTGGACTATAGGTTTTTTTTTTTTGCTTTTTTTTGAGATGGAGTCTCACTCTGTCACCCAGGCTGGAGTGCAGCGGCTCAATCTCTGCCTACTGTAACGTCCACCTCCTGGGTTCAAGTGATTCTCCTGTCTCAGCTTCCCGAGTAGCTGGGATTACAGGTGTGCGCCACCACGCCTGGCTAATTTTTGTATATTTAGTAAAGACAAGGTTTCACCATGTTGCCCAGGCCGGTCTTGAACTCCTGACCTCAAGTTATCCACCTGCCTTGGCCTCCCAAAGCGCAGGGATTACAGGCATGAGCCCCTGCGCCTGGCCCAAGGGCTACAGGTTTAAATGTTAATAGACTCAATCTCCAGAGAATTCACAACTGGTATCTTCAACTATCCAGCAAAATCACAGATAAAAATAAGCAGGTCATAAAAAAATTCTGAGCAGATGGATCACCTTAGTCATGGAAAACTGCTTTGGTTCCGTCTCATAGCCTAGTAAAAGAACAATTTTAATAACTATGAATATTTGAATTCCTAGGGACAGTAGATTATAAGCATGAAGATAAAAGAAAGTAGAGAGATCATCCTAATGATAACAACACTAGCATAAGTAAAAAGTAAAAGATGCTAGTGAATACATAAAAGATCGGGAAAAAACCATCCACAGAAATCAGGGAATATTTAAGTATAGGCGCCAGAAGCTCTACCAACTTCAATAGTCTCCTAAAGTGGCACTACTATGATGTAATAGAGAATTGTCAATGCTGGTAATTATGATCCTCAGTCATCATAAAGGGCTACAAGTATTAAATTATGTCCTTAATTAGAAAGGCTTGGAATTGTACAAAACATAAAGGTTTACAAAATTCTGATTTAGACATGTATAACAAGTTTGGTGCTTTAAAGGATTAAGTTATCCAGAAAGTACATTTATATGGGTAGCTCTTTCCTAGTGGTATCATGTAAATGAGGTGTCACTTCTTATAAAACAGTAACATGGTGTAAAAGTAATGGTATATTTAAAATAACAAATTGTTAAATACTGTATGAATCACCAGTACATAAAAACAAGAAACTGAATTAGACTGTTTCTTGAAGTCTCTAAACAGATGTAGGTGGCTGTGAAGCCAAGAAGCATCTTGTAGGAAAAGGGGCATAACCCTCCCTCCCACAACCTTTATCACAAAATTATGCATAGAGTCCAAATAAAAACAGTGTGCTTGATACAGGCCTGCTGCTTAAAACAGTCCTTTAGAGACTCTCCTTTACCACTAACAAGCTGATATGCTCTCTATGAATATTTTACAAATCCAGCAAGATTAACCTTCCGATTGGATTCCAGTATGTAGGAACTTTCCTCTTTAACTCGTTCCATTTCTTCTTGTAAGGTAATGATCCTGTTGTTTGCAACTGCAAGCTGTGGATAAAATTTTAAAAATAATCTTTTATCTTTTCAAAATTAACATAGTGTTAAGATAATTCATGATCAGCTAGTATGTAATTTTTAGGCTTGTATATTCTTAAAAAGCAAGCAAGCTATAACCCAATAAAAATGTTCTTACAGGGAACTCAAGAGAAATATTTTTCTTTCTCTATTTTTCTGAGACAGGGCCTCACTCTATTGCCCAGCCTGGAAAGCAGTGGTGCGATCTCAGCTCACCGTAACCTCTGCCTCCTGAGTTCAGGAAATTCTCATGCATTAGCCTCCTGACTACCTGTGACTACAGGCATCCACCACCATGCCCAGGTAATTTTTGTATTTTTCATAGAGACAAGGTTTCACCATGTTAGCCAGGCTGGTGTTGAACTTCTGGCTTCAAGAGATCTGTCCACCTTGGCCTCTCAAAGTGCTGGGTTTATAGGCATGAGCCACCACACCCGGCCAAGAATATTTTTAGATGAGGCTAAATAAAAATAAAACATATCTCCTTATTGCTACTTTTATATGAAAAGTTTTAACTTAAGATTATCTCAAGGATGTTCTTATTAGTAAGAAAAAGATATATTTGTTAAGAATGTCTACTTCTAAAATGTTTAATAAATAGGTCCTGTCCATAGGCATAGGCAAGGACTTCATGACTAAAACACCAAAAGCAATGGCAACAAAGGCCAAAATAGACAAATGGGATCTAATTAGACTTAAGAGCTTCTGCACAGCAAAATATCTTTAGAGTGAACCGGCAACCAACAGGATGGGAAAAAATTTTTGCAAGCTACCTATCTGGCAAAGAGCTAATATCCAGAAACTACAAAGAACTAAAACAAATTTACAAGAAAAAAACAACCCCAGCAAAAAGTGGGCAAAGGACATAAACAGACACTTTTCAAATGGAAGACATTTATACAGCCAACAAGCATATGAAAAAATGCTCATCATCACTGGTCATTAGAGAAATGCAAATCAAAACCACACTGAGATACCATCTCACACCAGTTAGAATGGCAATCATTAAAAAATCTGGAGACAACAGATGCTGGAGAGGATGTAGAGAAATAGGAACACTTTTACACTGTTGGTAGGAGTGTAAATTAGTTCAACCATTGTGGAAGACAGTGTGGCGATTCCTCATGGATCTAGAAATAGAAATACCATTTGACCCAGCAATCCCATTACTGGATATATACCCAAAGGATTATAAATCGTTCTATTATAAAGACACATGCACACGTATGTTCACTGCAGCACTGTTTACAATAGTAAAGACTTGGAACCAACTCAAATGCTCATCAATGATAGACTGGGATAAAGAAAATGTGGCACATGTACACCATGGAATACTATGCAGCCATACAAAAGGATGAGTTCATGTCCTTTGCAGAGACATGGATGAAACTGGAAACCATCACTCTCAGCCAACTGACACAAGAACAGAAAACCAACCACATGTTCTCACTCTTAAGTGAGTGTTAAACAATGAGAAGACATGGACACAAGAAGGGAAACATCATACACTGGGATCAGTTGGGGTTTGGGGGCTAGGGGAGGGATAACATTAGGAGGCATACCTAATGTAGGTGGCAGGGAGATGGAGGCAGCAAACCACCATGACATGTGTATATGTATGTAACAATCCTGCAAGATCTACACATGTATCTCAGAACTTAAAGTATAATTTAAAAAAAAAAATGAAAGAAAAATCAATAAATAAATAGGTCCTGTCACACCATGGAACCCATGTGACAAATTCTTCATAAGATCTTTTATAGATTTCTAAAAAGAATTAAAAAATGAACTCCAAAGTTCTAATGCTAAAAGATCTTATTAAGCATTGAGGAGATTTTTTATTTCAATGCCTAAAAAAATCAGGTAATGTTAGTAGCAGTAAACTGCTATGGGGAAACATTTATATCTTTATTTCTCAAAAGAAAAAAGCAAGGCAGAAACACTTTTCCCTTCTCTGCACCTACTAAAACTTCCAGAAAATGTGAAGGTGCCTGCATGAGGCTGGGAGGAATAACCAATCATGCTCCTCCAGCCAGGCTCGTCTCCTTCTCAATTATTATCTCCTCACTAGCAGCAGGTGCAGGCTCTGCTCAGTTCCTGTCCTAACATGGTAAGTACAGAGAAGCTCATGCTTTCTGCGGGCAGGCCTGGAAGCTCAATTCTCTCTCGGATCCGGTGGCCTAAAAATGTGCACGAAACTACTTCTGGGCAAGTTGGTCTCTTCTCTAGATTCAAGTTTGCCCTCAGGAGGGTTGTTTGAAAATCTTGATTTAAGAGAAACTATTAGGAAACCTGATTATGGCTGCAGATATAGGAGGCTTTCCAATTCAGCTTTACCAATAATGAAGTGGACATTTATTTATCTATCTATTTATTTATTTGAGACAGGGTCTCCTCTGTCGCCCAGGCTGGAACATGGTGGCACAAGCTTAGCTAATGAAGCCTTTGTCTCTTGGGCTCAAGCAATCCTCCCTCCTCAGCCTCTCAAGTAGCTGGGGCTACAGGTATGCACCACAACACCTGGCTAATTTTGTGTAGAGATGGGGTTTCACTGTTTCCCAGGCTAGTCTTAACTCTTGGCCTCAAATGATCCTCCTGCCTTGGCTTCCAAAGGGCTGGGATTATAGGTTTGAGTCACCGTGCCTGGCCTGAAGTGGATATTTATATCTTCATCTGCCTAATTCTTCTTAGTCAGTCATTCAAGTTCAAATCCCAGGAGGGGAAAAGAGGTCTCCTATCTTATTCTACTGGCCGTTTTTTTTTTTTTTTTCCTGAGAAAAGATTTTGCCATGTTGCCCAGGCTGGTCTTGGAATCCTGGCCTCAAGTGACCCACCCACCTTGACGTCCCAAAGTGCTAGGATTACAGGTGTGAGCCACCGTGCCTGGCCTTACTGGCCCTCTTAAACCCAAAATGGAAATGAGAAAAGACAGAACTAATGAGCCTTATCTGCTCTCTTAAAGCATATTTTATTTAAGAAAATAAGTGTTATTGGTAAAATAAGTAAATGAATAAATGAATATTTTTAGTATTAAAATATTATAATAAATCTAAGGATGACAAGTCATACGACTGAGGGAATAAAATTAACAACTATATTTATTGAGTGCTTATGATGTGCCAGGTACTGTTCTAAGCCCTAATCATGTATTAAACCATTTCACGGCCGGGCGCAGTGGCTCAAGCCTGTAATCCCAGCACTTTGGGAGGCCGAGGCGGGTGGATCACGAGGTCAAGAGATAGAGACCATCCTGGTCAACATGGTGAAACCCCGTCTCTACTAAAAATACAAAACATTAGCTGGGCATGGTGGCGCGTGCCTGTAATCCCAGCTACTCAGGAGGCTGAGGCAGGAGAATTGCCTGAACCCAGGAGACGGAGGTTGCGGTGAGCCGAGATCGCGCCATTGCACTCCAGCCTGGGTAACAAGAGTGAAACTCTGTCTCAAAAAAAAACAAAAAACAAACAAACAAAAAAACCATTTCACACAACAATCTCATAAAATAATTATTACTGCTATTTCCATGTTACAGATAAAGCAAATCAAGGAATAACCGCTTAAGTAACTGGCAAAAGATTAGAAGACTAGCAAGTGCTAGGTATAATGGCTCATGCCTATAATTCCAGCACTTTGGGAGGCCGAGGCGGATAGATCATCTAGGGTCAGGAATTTAAGGCCAGCCTGGCCAACCTGGTCAAGCCCTGTTTCTACAAAAATCAGCTAGGTGTGGTGGTATATGCCCGTAGTCCCAGCTACTCGGGAGAGTGAGGCAGGAGAATTGCTTGAACCAGGAGGCGGAGGTTGCATTGAGTGGTGTCTACAGTGAGCTGAGATCATACCACTGCACTCCAGCCTGGGCAACATAGTGAGACTCTGTCTCGGGGGGGAAAAAAAAAAAAAAAAAAAAAAAAAAAGCCAGGTGCAGTGACTCATGTAATTCCAGCAGTTTAGAGGCCAAGGTGGGTGGATCACAAGGTCAGGGAGTTCAAGACTAGCCTGGTAAACATGGTGAAAACCCTCCTCTATTAAAAATACAAAAAAAATTAGCTGGTGTGGTGGCACACAGCTGTAGTCCCAGCTACTTTGGAGGCTGAGGCAGAAGAATCACTTGTACCCAGGAAATGGAAGTTTCAGTGAGCCGAGATGGTGCCATTGCACCCCAACCTGGGTGACAGAGAGAGACTCTGGCTCAAAAAAAGTAAAATTTAATTAAAAAAATACAAAATAAGACTAGCAAGTGCCAGAGCGAGGACATGAACCCAAGTAGCCTAGCTTTACAGATCATGCTTAATTGCTATGCTGTACTGCTTCAATATAGTAGCAGCAGAATCACAGTAAAAAAATCTGTGCTGAACATTCCAAAAGCCTATGTGATAAGATTCTAAGGACCATAAGCATAAATTAAAGCTTTAAGATATATAAAATTAAATTTTTTTTTTCCAGAAATGAAGGCCATAGAGCTTCAAAAAAGCCACAGAGTAATAAAAAAGGTATTTTAAAACTGTAACAATGAAAGTGTTCATTTTAAAGAAAAACCGATTAAAAGCATCTTCCTGACTAGTGTTTTAATTTGATTTTATTTAAACTAAATTCATCCCATTGGGGTTTAAGGGCATCATTATAATCAGAAATGAAGAAGGTAGGCCAGGCACAGTGGCTTACACCTATAATTTTACCACTTTGGAAGGCTGAGGTGGGCAGGTCGCTTGAGCTCAGCAGTTCACAACCAACCTGGGCAACATGGCAAGACCCTGTCTCTACTAAAAACAGCCAGGCATGGTGGTGTGTGCCTGTGATCCCAGCTACTTGGGAGGCTGAGGTGGGAGATCACTTGAGCCCAGGGGGCAGGGGTTGCAGTGAGCCATTGTGCTGCTGCACTCCAGCCTGGACAACAGAGCGAGATCCTATCTCAAAAAAAGAAAAAGAAATAAAGAAGGTAAACTCTTTGCCATCTGGATAATGTTATTTCGTATTTTTAGTAAAAACATCTAATGCTATTTAAAGAAAAAATATCTCTAGCTAAGGCTTTGGCAAGTTAGGGAAAAAATCTTTTTATTAGAAGTAAAACATGAGGTTATTTTTCTGTTCTTATTTTATGGACTTTTCTAAGAGTTTTTACATTCTTGTCTATTCTTACCTGATCTTCAGAGTTAACCGTGAGGCTGAAAGGCAAGTGCATTGTAAGCACTCTCATTTTCCAGTGAGGGAACTGGGCCTCTTAGAGGTCAAGTGACTGACTTACTCAGGAGCACATGACTTACATAAGCATGATTTGTAAGCAGAGATCACTGATCTTCTGACCAGAACTCTTTACCTTATCTATGTAATTGTCCCAGGAAGAAAAGAAGGACATAGGGGGTGGGGAGTTTGCCAATCTGGAACATAAATCAATGCCTGGCACATATAAATATTTGTCTAGCTCTTGCACATAAACAGTGTCTGAAATGTTCACTGAATGAATAAATGATGAACGTACTATATGCTAAACATTTATTCTAGGTTAGCCCAGGCAAAATATGCACACAAAATAAACTAAGATACTTCATCATCCAGGCAACATGCCCCTACACAGTCCAACTGGGTAAATGAGACCCCTCCAATAAGCCAACTGGCCATTCTAGTCAGAATAAGGAGTTACACATTACAGTTGATTTTATTTGAAAAGTCAAGTTCTTCCTTTCCAAGGTTACATAAAAATTATTGGTTCTACTAATGCATATTAAATTCTACAAGTCAATCAAAGAATTAACAAAACTTACCTCCTCTGTCAGTTTAGTGTTGGATTTTTCTAATGCATCTACTTTTGCCTGAAGGTTGTTTACAGTAGCACTATCAAGAGAAGAAAAAAAATGGTCACTTTTGGAAAACAGAACAATACCCTGTACCGTCCTTTTTAAACCCTTCACACTTAGCCTTCATTGTATTGTCTAATGTTCACGATTCCTTTTTTTTAGACAGAGTCTCACTCTGCTGCCGAGACTGGAGTGCAGAAGTGCAATCTTGGCTCATTGCAACCTCTGCCTTCTGGGTTCAAGAAATTCTCGTGCCTCAGCTTCCTGAGAAGCTAGGGACTATAGGCCCGCACCACCAAATCCAGTTAATTTTTGTATTTTTTGGTGGAGACAGGGTTTCACCATGTTGCCCAGGCTGCTCTCGAACTCCTGACCTCCAGTGATCCGCGTGCCTTGGCCTCCCAGAGTGCTGGGATTATAGGCATGAGGTACCACACCCAGCCTTAATGCTCACAATTCTTGACCTCTAATCTTACAGAAGGCAGTGTCTGCTTCAACTGCTGTATCTTTGGCATTTGAGTTTTAATTCAGTAAGTATTTATTCAGTGAAATAAAAGAGTTCATTCCCTATGCAGTAAACTTTAAAGTTTGTCTACATATGATCATAACAGGCTATATGAATTAAGTGCTTACAAGCCCTCTTCTAAATTATGTCATTTGCATTACTGAATGTATTCCTTTCAACAACCGTTTATGTTAGGTATTCTCAATTACAGTTAAAGAAACTAATGCAAAGAAAGAGCAAAGAATAGTGCCATTGTTTATATTTCATTGTGAACTGTAACCATATTTTGCTTGGCTAACATCTCCATAGTTTATTACAGTCATTATATTAGTTCTCGGTCCCCAGAGAAAATATACTTAAACTACTGAATTTGCTAGGTGGAACCAAGACTACTCAAAATGTCACTGATAGCAGTATAATCATAAGTTTTATTTAAATTAAAATGTCTACTTTTTCATAAGAGAACTACAAACAAGATAATAATTGATGAATACATTAATTATTGTTCAAAATTATTCACTAGTCTTAACATAACAAGAACATCAAAGTACTTGAGATTACTAGTAGTTTTTGGATAGCTCTTCTCAAGGGAGAGAAAACTGTTTCATGTTCTGTAAAGTTCTGAAACTACAGTCGGCTCCTCTTATCTATAGTTTTGCTTTCTGTGATTTCAGTTACCTGCACTCAACTGTGGTTCAAAAATAGATGAAAATAATACAATAAGATACTCTGAGGGAGACACTGCATTCATATTTCTTTTGTTATAGTCTGTTGTTAAAACTGTTCTATTTTATTATTGTTGCTAATCTCCTGCCTTGCCTAATTTGTAAATTAAACTTTATCACAGGTATATATGTAGAGGAAAAAAACACAGTATATGTAGGATTTGGTACTGTCTGTGGTTGCAGATAGTACCAAATGTATACCCTCCACATAAGGGGGAACTACTGTACTTGGTGAAAACTTGCCGAATTAACTGTAATAATGGTGAAGGGTAAATTAATGCTATTAATTCAATGTATAAATGAGAAATGCAGGGAAGCAAAATAGGTATTTTTTTTTTCTTTTTAGACAGGGTATCACTCGGTAACCCAGGGTGGCCTCACAGGTAGCTGGGACTACAGGTGCACACCCAGCTAGTTTTCTTGAGTTTTTTAGTAGACAAGGTCTTGCTATGTTACCAGCTGGTCTCAAACTCCTGAGCTCAAACGATCCTCCGGCCTTGGCCTCTCAAAGTGTTGGGACTACAGGCTTGAGCCACCACACCTGGACGATATGATTAATTTAAAGGTACTAATGTAATGAGTGGTTTACCCAAGATCAGTCCTGAAATATGTGACTATATATGCTAAACAAAAAGCTACCAATTTTCAACTGTGTATGTTACATATTTTAAAAATTTTTTTTTTTTTTTTTTTTTTAGACGGAGTTTTGCTCTTGTTACCCAGGCTGGAGTGCAATGGCGCGATCTCGGCTCACCGCAACCTCCGCCTCCTGGGTTCAGGCAATNCAACCTCCACCTCCTGGGCTCAAGCGATTCTCCTGCCTCAGCCTCCCAAGTAGCTGGGACTATAGCCACACACCAATGTGCCTGGCTAATTTTTTTTTTTAAATGATTATTAAAAGCCAACTAATTTTGTATTTTTAGTAGAGACGGGGTTTCTCCATGTTGGTCAGGCTGGTCCCGAACTCCTGACCTCAGATGATCCACCTGTCTCAGCTTTTTAAACTGCTGGCATTACAGGCGTGAGACACCATGCCTGGCCCTCCTTTTTTTTTCCTGAGACAGAGTCTCAATCTGTTGCCCAGGTTGGAGTGCAGTGGCACGATCTTGGCTTACTGCAACCTCTGCCTCCCTGGTTCAAGTAATTCTCCACCTCAGCCTCACCAGTAGCTGGGATTACAGGCATGCACCACCATTCCCTGCCAATTTTTTTGTATTTTTAGTAGAGGCAGGGTTTCACCATATTTGCCAGTTTGGTCTCAAACTCCCGACCTTGTGAAATACCTGCCTTGGCCTCCCAAAGTGCTGGGATTACAGGTGTGAGCCACCATGTCCAGCCTGAGTTGTTTTTTTTGTTGTTGTTG
This sequence comes from Cebus imitator, assembly GCF_001604975.1. Classification (NCBI taxonomy): domain Eukaryota; kingdom Metazoa; phylum Chordata; class Mammalia; order Primates; family Cebidae; genus Cebus; species Cebus imitator. Next base: position 2,141,435 of record NW_016107598.1, read on the forward strand.
TTGTTTTGTATTTTTTGAGATGGAGTCTCACTCTGTCGCTAGTCTGGAGTGCAGTGGCGCAATCTTGGCTTACCGCAACCTCCGCTTCCTGGGTTCGAGCGATTCTCCTGCCTCAGTCTCCTGAGTGGCTGGGACTACAGTTGCACACCACCATTCCTAGCTAACTTTTGTATTTTTCGTAGAGATGAGGTTTCTCCATGCATTGGTCACGCTGGCCTCGAACTCCTGACCTCAGGTGATCTGCCCACCTCAGCCACCCAAAGTGCTGGGATTACAGGCGTGAGCCACCGTGTCCAGCCGGCAACCAATTACTTTAGAGAGACAGTTAACAACTGCCCGACCATCACATGTTGTCGCCTGATATTCCTGGTTGGGGGGGCCTCTCCTCCCTGCTCCTGGCTGGCTGGCTACTTACTGTAACAACGTCCCACTGTTGGCTCCACCAAGGACTTACGGAAGCCGACTGAGGCTCCAAATGGCTCTGGGGAGATTCAGTATTATTACTCTATAAAGAAAAAGCTGCCCCGCCTCATGGCCTCAGAAGTCAGTCAAGAAATGGGGATTTAGATAAATAAGCAGTTTAGAAAGGGTGTTTTGTTTTATTTTGTTTTTGTTTTAACAGGGTCATACTCTGTTGCCCAGGCTGGAGTGCAGTGGTGTGATCACAGCTCACTGCAACGTCTGCCTTCTGGTTCAAGTGATTCTCTTGCCTCATCCTCCTGAGTAGCTGGGATTACAGGCATGCACCACGCCCGGCTAATTTTTGTATTTTTAGTAGACACAGGGTTTCGCCATGTTGGCCAGGCTGGTCTCAAACGCCTGGCCTCAAGTGATCCACCCACCTCAGCCTCCCAAAGTGTTGGGATTACAGGTGTGAGTCACCGCGTCCAGCCCCTTCTCTCATATTCTTTCATGATGAGGCCAACTAATTCCAAAGCCAAAATTCCTAGTTGCCCAGAAAATCGAGTTTCCCTATCCTTCAGGCCTGGAACTGCTTCATTCCAGGAGGTGAGTGCAAAATATTTGGGCTCTCTGCTACCACTGCTGCAGGAAGGAGAGGGCAAAACTACGTTTCCACTGTACAGCAATGCAAACGTTCCTGGCACACCGAAAACGTGAGCAGCTGACGCCTCCCACGTGTTCACAACGCACTGGCCCTAAGCGAATTTGTTGAGTTCCTACGAGCTGCTACTGGCGTATAAGTTCTGTGGTTTGTGCATTTTGTGACTGACATGCTAAGGCACAGAGAGGTTGAGTCAGTTATCCAAACGCATTCAGCTGTAGTGAGGGGTCGAGAGTCTGCCCCACACCCCTCACTCACTGCCCTTCGGTCACAGGATGAAGGCCAGGCACTTGCAGGGCTAGCTAGAGGCCGTTCTGTCCAGCCTGTCCCAGGTCAGCTGCCATGCCCACCCACTCTGGCAGGAAGGCTGCTTGCGGCCTAAAGACCAAGTCGAAGGGGGAGTACGGCCGTGTGAAGTTGGCCAGGTAGATGGTGTCCCCACCCGTGAGGTAGGCAGCCCAGGTTCCAAAGGTGCCCACGGTGATGATGGTGTGATTGCACTGTGTCAGCAGTGCAAAGTCCCTGGCAGGTGAGCCCTGGAGGCCATTCCCGGCAAACACCACATCCCCGAGGGAGCTGTTGATCGTTTCCCGGCACCAGGCCATGTCATCGCTGGCGACCACAAAGACCGGGAGGCGGTAACGGGCCCGGAACCAGTCCAGGGCCCGCTGCAGGTAGCCCCGGTCAGCTAGCACCCCCTTCCACACGCGCGGCATGACACGGACGTAGTCCCCCCGGCGCACATGGACCCCCACGAAGGTTGCCTGTTCCGCCCACCTGGACTGCAGGCCCCGCAGGAACCTCTGGGCCTCCTCGCGCACGTGGTCGTGCAGGGTGAACTCCTGGAGAATCTCGTGGCGGAGGTGGTGGTAGAAGGTCCAGGAGCTGGGGTAGCCCGTGAGGCGAACATAGCGCCCCGGGATGTGGCGGTACTCCTCTTCCATCCAGTCGTTCAGATGGTAGTTCTGCCAGGGGATCCTGCTGGCCGTGGTGCTGTGCAGCACCGGCAGGGTAATTCTGAAGATGGGGGCCAGGGCGCTGTGCATCTGGGCAGGGATGAAGGCGGGCCGCCCATTCAGCTTGGCCAGGGCGTACAGTGTGGCGTACTCGCCCATCTGGTTCCCCAGGCGGCCCTTGGAGTTGATAGTGAACAGTCCCTCCTGGGGGAGGTGTCTGGGGGCCAGGACCACACGGGCTGAGTATGCCCAGGGTGCGGGCACTAGAGCCAGGCGCTGGTGGCAGTGGAAGACGGTGGATACCACGAAGATGGCAAAGAGGAAGTAGACGGTGGAGAAGGAAGGGCGGGTGGTCCAGAATCCCTTGATGGCTGCTGGGAGGAGAGAGGACAGGGTCAGGAGGGAAGGCTAGGGGTACAGGAGTCTCTCACCCACCCCTGGCCAAAGTCATTCACTCATGCACTCAATCCATCCATCCAACCCTCTGTCCTGAGAGCCAAGGTGCATGGGAGAGACCTCAGAGCACAGAGTCTGGGGTCTTTCCACCTGCGACTGAGTTCCAGCCGGAAGTCCCAGCCTCACCAGCACCATGTGGCTTCAGTCAAGTTACTGCAGCTCGCTGAGCACAGTGGCTCATGCCTGTAATCCCGGCACTTTGGGAGGCTGAGATGGGAGGATCACCTGAGCTTGAGTTCAAGAGCAGCTTGGGCAAAAAAGTGAGATCCTATCCCTACAAAAACCAAACAAACAAAAAAACAACTTTTAAGGCTGGGCATGGTGGCTCATGCGTGTAATCCCAGCACTTTGGGAGGCCAAGGCAGGCGGATGGCCTGAAGGCAGGAGTTCCAGACCAGCCTGGCCAACATGATGAAAGCCCATCTCTACTAAAAATACAAAAATTAGCCAGGCGTGGTGGCAGGCATTTGTAATCCCAGCTACTCAAGAGGCTGAGGCACGAGAATTGCTTGAACCTGGGAGCCCAGGAGACGGAGGTTGCAGTGAGCCAAGATTGTGCCACTGCACTCCAGCCCAGGTGACAGAGTGAGACTCTGTCTCATAAATAAATACTTGCAGAATATCTATTACATGCCAGGCACAGTGCTCAGGGCCAGGAAGCCAGCAGGGGACAAAACAGACAGGAATCTTTGGTGCCTGTGCAGAAAGAGCATGGTGGGCCCAAGTTCACGGGCAGACTCTGCCTTCTGCAGGCTGGTGACGTGGAGGTGTCATTTAACTCCTCCTCCATGAAATGGGGCTGCCACACACCTGCACTGCTAAGTGCTAATTGTTTCCTGACGCTATTAGTGGGTGTTGTGGATTCAAGATGACCATAAACTCCTGGACTCCCTTTCCCTTGAATCTGGGTGGGGCCGTCACTGCCTTGAGCAGTTTAATACCGGGCAAGCGAAACTGTGTCCGTTTCTGGCCCAGGACTCAAAAAACTAGCAGCTTTCACTTCTTGCCTTGGGAATGTTCTCTCTACACTATCATGTCAAGCTGGAGAGTTCAGCTTTTGTTTTTTGAGACAGGTTCTCGCTGTTACCCAGAATGGAGTGCCAGTGGTGTGATCATAACTAGGCTCAGGGATCCTTCCACCTCAGCCTCACCAGTAGCTGGGACCACAGGCGTGTGCCACCACACTCGGCTAATTCTGACATTTTTTGTGGAGATGGCGTCTCACTATGTTTCTGAGGCTGGTGTTAAAGTCCTGAGCTCAAGCAATCCTCCTGCCTTGGGCTCCCAGAGTGCTGGGATTACAGGTGTGGGCCAGTTTTAGCTTTTGTACGTAGGGCTGTGATTAGCTCCTCTTTTTTTTTTTTGAGATGGAGTCTCACTCTGTCGCCCAGGCTGCAGTGCAGTGGCGCGATCTTGGCTCACTGCAACCTCCGCCTCCCAGGCTCAAGTGATTCTCCTGCCTCAGACTCCTGAGTAGCTGAGATTACAGGCTTTTTGAGTAGAGAAAGGGATTCACCATGTTGACCTCAGGTGATTCCCCCACCCTGGCCTCCCAAAGTGCTGGGATTATAGGCATAAGACACTGTGCAGGGCCCAAATGTTTATTATTACATGAAAAACAAACTGAAGATAAAGAAGGTTCACTTCTACAACCAACTAATCTGTAATAGACAAAAGTTAAACAGCCAGCTTTTTCAGTTGAAAGATAAAATTAAGGCCCCATATCTATACAATTACCAAAATAACAGTGAGATAATTTTAGCTCAATGTCAAAAATTAAAAATATCAGACTAATTATGTTTTTAATGGCTAAATTTATAAAGAGTATAGATGTGCTTCTGATCTCTAATTACTAAGTATCATAATGAATATTTTAAAACTGTTTAACATAATTTTAGATTTACAAGAGGAGGTATAAAGGCAGTACAGAGTTCCCATGTACCTTCACTCAGTTTCCCCTAATGTTAACATTTTACATAACCTCATGGTGCATATTTCATATTGCCAATTTTAAGCAAACTGAGAAAGTAATCCCTCTTGTCAAAATGACTACGTTTAAAAATCTACTATAAGAGATGGAGAACTGAAATCCTCTAGAAAATTTTTATTTTATTTGCCCCTGGAACCACATAGCAGGAAAATTATTAAACAAAACAAAAACCCTTTTAGTGTTTAATGGTAGGCATAATAGTCAGATATTTTTGGCAACACTTTATTAAAGCTATATGATTAGAAATTCTTTCAGCAAATCTGTTAAAACAGTGTTGTTATAAACTTTAAATACTACCAAAGGAAAATAAATACTACATCGGGAGAAAAGAAACCTATTTTTTTTGTACGTACCCTTCACTACCTTTACTGCTGTTCCCGTCCTTGAGATACATTGAAAAATCTATAACTCCAACCTACAGAGATAATTTTCAGATTTTAATATAAAATTAGATATTCTTTACAAGCCATAACAAAATGTCTCTAGGCACTCAAAACATAATACAGTCATGACAATTTCTAGACATTTATGATTAAAAATTTACTGTTTTACTTTTAGTTTAATCAAGTATTGACAAGGGTTGGAAGTAAAAAATCAAGATTTTGTGTCAATAGGACTGGAAGACCAGATCATAACTAAAACAGTCAACAGAATACTTAATATAAATAAGGTCTAAAGTTTCTCTTTTGCTTATTTCAGGTATTCCACTACTGAATCCTTATTTATTTTTAGAAATAACTTTTTAAAAATTAGCACATTTCCCCTGTAGAAGTTTCAGAAAATACAGCTAAACAAAGGGACAGTAATATTAAACACTCATAATCCCAACCACAGGAAGATGACCATTGCTAACATTTTGGTGTCTATTCCTCCAAACTTTCACTGATGTACATGTCTTCATTTTTCAAGACTGCCATTTTATTACTTAGCTTATTTCTTTTTAAAAGATCCTATTCCCCTTTCTATTTTACCAGAACAAAACATAACGGAAGTCTGTCATAGTATTTCATACAGAATGGGTGAGAAGTAATCAAAGAGAAAACATTAGCTTTATTTACTGGGCAATTAATATGTGCTAGGCCCTGTTCTAACTGCATTACATCAAGGAATCTGAAGCACTAAGAAACTAAGTAATTACAAAATATATTCAGCTAGAAAATGAGGAAGCCAGAATCTGAACCTAGGCAGTTAGCTTCAGAGCCTTTACTCTTAACTACCATGCTTTAATGGCCTTTAGTACAGTTGGTTCTCCTTATCAGCAGCTCCTAAAACCCAAAGGACAGAGAGGGCTGACTGTAAGGGGTTTGAGCATCGTGGGTTTTCATAGCCATGGAGGTCCTGGAAACAATTCCCCCTGGATACTGAAGGACAACTGTACAGTTGATCCTTGAATAACACGACTTTGAACTGTGCAAGTCCACTTATACAAAGATTTCCCTCCATCTCTGCCACTCCTGAGAGAGCAAGATCAACCTCCTTCCTCTTCCTCCTCCTTGTCAACCTGGTTAGTGTGAGGACCTTTATGATAATGTGGTTCCTTTATGATGATCCATTCATTTAAGTGAATGGTAAATATATTTTCTCATCTTTATAATTTTCTTACAACATTTTATTTTCTCTAGCTTACTTTATTGTAAGAATACAGCATATGAAATATACAACAGGCCAGGCACAGTGGCTCATGCCAATAAACCCAGCACTTTGGGAGGCCAAGACAGGAGGATTGCTTGAGCTCAGGAGTTCAAGACCAGCCTGGGCAACATGGCAAAACTGTCTCTACAAAAAATACAAAAAAATTAGCTGGGTGTGGTGGCATGCTCCTGTAGTCCCAGCTACTCCGAAGGCTAAGGTAGGAGAATCAATTGAGCCTGGGAGGCAGAGGTTGCATCGGAGCTGAGTTCACGTCACTGCACTCCAGCCTGGATGACAGAGTGAGACTTCATCTCAAAACAAAACAAATATATACATATAAATGTATATGTAATATACAAAATAGTATTAATTGACTGTTTATGTTATCAGTAAGGCCTCTGGTCAATCGTATGCTATTAGTACTTATGCTTTTTGGGAATAAAAAGTTGTATTTGAATTTTCTACTATGTGGAGTGTTTCTACCACATGGTGTCCCTAACCCTGTAATACACCACACACACACACACACACACACACACACCCCTCGTTTTACTGCACTTTGCTTTTTGTACTTCACAGATACAGCATTTTTTACAAATTGAAGGTTTGTGGCAACCCTGTGTCAAGCAAGGCTATTAGTGCCATTTTTCCAACAGCATGTGTTTGCTTCATGTATGAATTTCACGTTTTGGTAATTCTCACATTTCAAACTTTTTCATTATTATTATATCTATTATGATCATCTGTAATCAGTGTTCTTTGATGTTACTATCAAAATTATTTTGGGGCTCCATGGACTACACCCATATAAGACGGCAAGCAATCCATAAATGTGTGTGTTCTAACTGCTTTACTGACTGGCTGTTCCCCAGTCTCTCTCCCTTTTCCTTGGCCTCCCTATTCCCTAAGACACAATGATGCTGAAATTAGGCCAATTAACAACCCTGCAATGTCCACTAAGTGTTCAAGTGAAAGGAAGAATTGCACATTTCTTACTTTAAATCAAAAACCAGAAAGAAGCTCAGTGAAGAAGGCATGTCAAAAGCCAAGACAGGCCAAAAGGTAGGCTCTTTAGGCCAAACAGCCAGGTTGTAAAAGCAAAGGAAGAGTTCTTGAAGGGAATTAAAAGTGCTACTCCAATGAATCAATGAAAGACAAGAAAGCAAAACTGTGAGGGGGAAACCCCGCAAGAGCTGAGGCAAAGGTCTGAGGCCTCAGTCAACTCTCATATAAATACAGAATTAGAAAAGAATTAGAGATATAGTTACACAGTTATTCCTATATATAATCATAATCACATAGCTATTCACATGTCATCATAAATATATACATAAATATAAACATATAATCTTTATCTTACTAATAAGTCTCAGATCAAGAAGTATGGGACTGAAGTGGCATTGGAAAAACAGGTGACCCTAAGGCAAGATGCTGTAAGCCCTCTGTCACGCCCACATAAGGGCTGCTGGAGAGCGCCCTGGCTGTGCAGCAGCACCAGCGCTGTGAAAGTGCCTGCTGTTTAGCCAGCTAGGGAAGAAGACATCCAAGATGGCTGAGAAGTCTCCTTCCTCGGGGGAGTAAGGAGAAAACTCCACTCTTCCAAGCTCTTGCGGTAGGCCTGGCTGCTGTCAGGGAGGCATACAGACATCCGGGGGCTTAAATCTCTCTGTGTGATACTGTGCTTCAGCGGTCACATTCCATGTCTACTTTTATGTTCTGCTTCCTGCTACCTGGTTCCTCTTTCTTAAAAGATAAGAATTAGTAATTAGTAACATAAATCTTAATGACCTTGCTATTTCTTGACAAGCATGAAAAAAGTGCTGATGCCTTAGGTTTTCTCCTTGCCTCAGCTTCTTGAAAATCCTGGATGGAAAAACAACCTAATTTTTTATATTCACATCAAAATGGAAGAAAATCCTGTTTATGACTCATAGAAGATGCCCTAATTTGGTTGGTTTAATCTAATCAATTCAATTCTGAGACAGCAGAACTCAGAGTGATACACATGAGAATGAGTATCTTTCCCATACCTGAGAGTCCAGGTCTTCTCCTTTCATACAGAAATTGGCGTCAATGACATTCAGACCCACGAGCAGACCAGCAATTATGGCTCCTTCTTCTTCCATCATGAGGGCATTGGGTTCATAGAATTCACTGTAAGAGAAATCCACAGAATTCCTTATTGTAACAAAAATCTCAAAAAAACCAGTGACATAGTCATAAGACAAGGACAAAAGTGTTTGCTTCATGGTTGATTACAGTCACCTACAAAAACAATAAAAAGACTGTAAAAAGAAAGTCTTTAGTAAATATTTTATTTTTAGATAATAGGTGGCTGTTCGCAAGTGGCACTGGTGAAAAAAATTTTTAAAAGAGAAAAGATAATAGGTGTATGAATATATTATTTAGATAATAGTCTGGCAGAAAGACATGTGATTGAACACTACTGTGGTTGAGGCAGGTATTCAGACTTTTTTGACATATTTGTATTTGTGATGCACCATCAGATAATTTTTCAATCTTTTATGTATCTTAAAACATTTGTTTGGTAGCTGGGTGTGGTGGTTCACATCTGTAATCCCAGCACTTGGGGAGGCCAAGGCAGGAGGCCTGCTTGAGCCCAGGAGTTTCAGACCAATGTGAGCAACACAGTAAGACCCCATCTTTACTAAGAGCAAACAACAAAAAAATTCTGAATGGATAAAAATTATTGGCTGGGCACAGCAGCTCATGCCTGTAATCCCAGCACTTTGGGAGGCCGAGGTGGATGGATCACATCGCTTGAGCTCAGGAGTTCCAGACCGGCCTGGTCAACATGGCGAAACCCTGTCTCTACTAAAAACACAAAAATTAGTGGGGTGCAGTGCAGCATGCCTGTAATCCCAGCTACTCAGGAGGCTGAGGCAGGAGAATTGCTTGAACCCAGAAGGTGGAGGTTGCACTGAGCTAAGATGACGTCACTGCACTCCAGCCTGGGTGACAGAGTGAGACTCTGTCTCAAAAAAAAAAAAAAAAATTCTGGCTGGGCGTGGTGTCTCATGCTTGTAATCCCAGCACTTTGGGAGGCTGGGGCAGGGTGGATCACAAGGTCAGGAGTTTGAGACCAGCCTGGTCAATATGGTGAAATCCGATCTCTATTAAAAATACAACAATCAGCTGGGCATGGTGGCAGATGCCTATAGTTCTGGCTACTCGGGAGGCTGAAACAGGAGAATTGCTTGAATCCAGGAGGCAGAGGTTTCAGTGAGCTGAGATCATGCCACTGCACTCCAGCCTGGACAACAGAGAGAGACGCTGTCTCAAAAAACAAAAAAAAATTATTCAAAATCCATAGATAATTAAATACTGCTTATAATGCACCTAAATTACTAATACACAAAAAACCAGTGAACATAATTCATATGATCTAACTATTGTATTCCTTGGTGAGTTAAAAACCTATGTCCACACAAAAACCCACATACATGTGTTTATAGCAGCTTTACTCTTAATTGCCAAATTTTGGGAGCAACCAAGATGTCCTTCAGTAGATGAATGGACAATGGCATATGATTGAGCACTAAAAAAGGGATCTGTCAAACCATGGAGGAAACTAAAATGCATATTACTAAGTAAAAGGTGCCAGTCTGAAAACGCCATGTACTGTATGATTCCGACTACATGACATTCTGGAAAAGGCAAAACTATAGAGACAGTAAACCCCTAGTAGCCACAAAACAATCACAGCACGATCAGTGGTTACCAGGGGTTGGAGGACAGAGAGATAAATAGGTGGAGCACACAGGATTTTTTAGGGCAGTGAAAGTATTTTGCATGATATTATAATAACATATGGATACATGTCATTATAGTATACATCTGTCAAAATCCATAAAACATACAATGCCAAGAGTAACCCTAATGTAAACTATGAACTTTGGGAGATAATGATGTGTCAATTGAGGTTCACCAGTTTTAACAAATGTACCACTCTGGTGTGGGATGTTGATAATGACGGAGGTTGCCAGGGGGGAAGGGGATATATGAAAAATCTCTGTACCTTCTACTCAATATTGCTATAAATTTAAACCCACTCTAAAAAATAGTCTTTTAGATATTTTTTCTTCCACCACCTCCCCCCTTTTTTTTGAGAAGACGTCTCACTCTGTTGCCCAAGCTGGAGTGCAGTGGTGTGGTCTCAGCTCACTACAACCTCTGCCTCCCAGTCCAAGCGATTCTCCTGCTTCAGTCTCCCGAGTAGCTGGGATTACAGGCATGCGCCACCACACCAGGCTAAGTTTTGTATTTTTAGTAGAGACAGGGTTTCACTATGTTGGCCAGGCTGGTCTTGAACTCCTGACATTGTGACATACCTGCCTTGGCCTCCCTAAGTGTGGGTATGACAGGTGTGAGCCACTACGCCCAGCTGTCTTTTAGATTTTTAAAAAAAAGCAAAACGGGCTGGGCACAGTGGCTCACTCCTGTAATCCCCACACTTTGGGAAGCTGATGCAGGTGGATCACTTGAGGTTAGGAGTTCAAGACCAGCCTGGCAAACATGGTGAAACCCTTTCTCTACTAAAAATACACAAATTAGCCAGGCGTGGTGGCGCATGCCTGTAGTCCCATCTACTCGGGAGGCTAAGGCAAGATAATTCCATAAACCCAGGAGGTAGAGGCTGCAGTCAACCAAGATGGCACCACTGCACTCTCACCTGAAGTGCCTCAAGCCCTCCAAGTAGCTGGGTCTATAGGTGTGCACCACCATGCCTAGCTAATTTTTGTATTTTTTTAGTAGAGACAGGGTTTCACCATGTTGGCCAGGCTGGTCTCAGACTCCTGGCCCCAAATGATCTACCCACCTTGGCCTCCCAAAGTGCCAGGATTACAGGCGTGAGCCACTGCATCTGTCCAATTTTGTGCTATATTTGAATTTAATGCTACATGTCAAGTTCTTGTCTTACTGAGCCTGAACACATGCTGAGATGCTTTCTGTTTTCTGTAGGTAAGTCTTGGCCTGCCCTGGAAAGGACCAATATATACCACAGCGACAGACAGAACACACATAGCATAAATCTTCCATTTGGGAGTATATGTGTGTGAGGTATAAGAGAAAGTATCAGTGAAGCTGTTAGGAATCAACTGTTTCTGATCTACAACAATGGCAAGCTTATGTGGTTTGACTATATGATGTAGAACATGCCAAGGAAAGAAGTTCAAGACGGTGTTCATACCTGAGAAGTTCTTTCTTATTGATCAAAGCTTTCATATATTCTGAAAGTTTCTTTTGCATTAATGCCAAACGAAGCCAGGCTCTTCCTCTACCCACTGGAGTCCTACAAAAACACAGAAATCAAACAACTAAAAACATAGGCACCAGAAGCAAAGACTACAGTAGAATCAGTTCACTTATTCTTGCTAATGGTGTTCCAGTGTAACAAGTGCACTGAGGTGCTCCTCAGGACCTCTCCTGGCACATTCCTATGCAAGGAATTTTTGTGTGTGGGCTAATGTGACCCGAGGGGGTGTTTGGGACAAATGCTTTCATAAAGAATTACTGAATGTGACTATAATTTGAAGACACAGCCTCTGAGAGACCCAACTAAAAATGTTCCATCAGATTAGTAAGAGCAAATCCTTATAAATTCAGTGTGGATTATATAAATGTCCAAAGCATGAATGTAGACACAAGCAAGCTAGGCCTCTATCTGATTAAAATTAAACTACTCTAATTTGGGAAGGTAATCACTACCTTATAATTCTAAGGCAGGTCTACAGGCACTAGCTCTTCAGATTGATTTGACAGCTGTTTTAATGTTGACTCTCAAACCCCCTAAATGCCTTTTTTCCCTAAGTCAAGTCCAGCATGTCACCCCCTTAGATAAAATTGATTGAGACTCACTACGTGATTCTCTCAAGTGCTTTAACAAATAAGGAAATGTTTGGTATTTCAACATAAAGATAACCTTTCTTAAATGAATAATTATCCCTCAAGAGCACATTTTTCTTAATATTCTATATACCAATTCTCTCACATCAGCACCTATTCATGACACCATGCATTCTGGATTGTTATAAAAGAAATCATTAGAACATAATTGTCTTTAATCTCGCTCTTCTAGGGATAGTTAATAAGAATCCTGTTCCTGAGAAACAGAATTCAACCTCAGACTTACTTAAGTCCTGGAAGATCTTTAACACTTGCTGTTATCTCTGCGGCTTCTGGAACAAGCTTTTCTACCAGTTCTAGAGGTCCCCAGAAGGATTTATTTTGTCCAAGAAAAGTTTTTTTAGCTAAGGTAACAAAAATAAAGCAGTATTTTAATATTCTTTACAAGGTAAGCACTCTCTCAACACACACACAGACACACACACCCACACACCTTTTCAGGAAACCAATCCTAGGTTATAAGATGGTTTTAGATTCATTCATGCTTTTAGAATAGATAATATTTTGTGAAAATAAAAAATTCTCTACTTCCTAGGACTTAGCCTTTCTTCTTTCAAGAACAATTTGTGACCTAGCCCTATAATATAATAAAACATTTTAACAATATAGTGCCTAAAACTGTGTGGTATTAGTGACGAGAACAGTTCAATAGAAAAGAATATGTAATCCAGAAATAGGCTATGGAATATTGGGAAGTTGGTAAGCACAGGCACAGGGATTGAAAAAAACAACCAATCAAACAAAAAACAATAAAAAAAGAATATTGGGAAGGTAGGAAGAAAGGAAACAAGGGTGAACTAGAGCAGGTACTGCCCTCAAAAGCTTATAGTTAAGTGGAAAGAACACTGAACCAAGAGTCAGGAGACTGAGTTCTAGCACCTACTCTGCCACAACAAAGTGTGTGACCTTGACCAAGTCATGTCTCATTCTGGGCAGGCCTATTTCCACCTGTCAAACAGTACTACTGTATTGGACTTGATTACTTAGAATTGCCCTTCTAACTCTAACATTTAATGATCTGTATTTTGTAAGCTCTGTTAAGTCCATTGAGTCAACCACAACCCTACTCCCACACAGACTGCATTCCAATGGATTAATATTAATTCAAGCTTCTTATTCTTTGGCTCCACAAAGAATGCTTTCTTCTAGAGCATGCATTGCTAGGAAACAGCTGGATACATATTTGCATTCTGGGACCATAGCCTACCTTTCAAGCCATGTTTCAGACAGTGTTCCATCACCACAAAGAATTGCTGGAGAGGTGCATAGTCAGAGTCAAGAGTCCTTCCCAGGTTTAGAGCTGATTCAATCAGGCCCTTGATACTCAGCTTGGCCATGTTCATGAGGTTCATGCGTTCGTTAGCCATGAGATAATTAGGATCTGCAGGCAAAGGGGAAGAAGATGAAGCCTGGTTACTAGAAATAGCACATTTTAAAATTCAGTATTAGTTGTATTCTTCTCCGTCATGTACTCACTGTGAAAAAAATGCCACTCTCCTTTAAGAATATCCTCAATTGCCGGGCGCGGTGGCTCACGCCTGTAATCCCAGCACTTTGGGAGGCCGAGGCGGGTGGATCATGAGGTCAAGAGATCGAGACCATCCTGGTCAACACGGTGAAACCCCGTCTCTACTAAAACTACAAAAAATTAGCTGGGCATGGTGGTGCGTGCCTGTAATCCCAGCTACTCAGGAGGCTGAGGCAGGAGAATTGCCTGAACCCAGGAGGTGGAGGTTGCGGTGAGCCGAGATCGCACCATTGCACTCCAGCCTGGGTAACAAGAGCGAAACACCGTCTCAAAAAAAAAAAGAAGAATATCCTCAATTAAAAAAAAAAAAAGAAAAAAAAAGAATATCCTCAATAAAGCAGTAAAATAAACTATTTTATCAATTCTCAAGCCTTGAGTTGTCTTTTTTTCTTTTTATTTGAGACAGGGTCTTGCTCTATCACCCAAACTGGAATGCAGTGGCATGATCACAGCTCACTGTAGCCTGAACCTTCTAGGCTTGAGAAATCCTTTCTTCTCTGCCTTTCAAGTAGCTGGAACCATAGGCTCACACCACCACACCTGGCTAATTTTGGTATTTTCTAGAGAGACAGGGTCTTGAACTCTAGAGCTGAAGTGATATTCCCACCACGACTTCCCCATGTGTTGGGATTATCAGCGTAAGTCAGTGTGCCTGGCTGAGTAGTCTTTAAATACTATCACCACTCCCTCTGCTACCACCCTAACCTGGGTGCTGAGTGTCTGTCTTATACTCCCCACTGTACTACCTTCACACTGATCTCTCTGCTCCCATTCTTGCCTACCCCTCTTTTCTCTGCATAATTTGTGAAGTGCTCGAAAAATAAAGCCTCAATGTAGGAAAAAAGGGTAAAGGGCTTAAACAAATTTTGCATTATGGTATTTTATTATTATTTTTTTTTTTTGAGGAGGAGTCTCGCCGTGTTGCCAGGCTGGAGGGCAGTGGCGTAATCCTGGCTCACTGCAATCTTGCCCCCCACGTTCAAGCGATTCTCCTGCCTCAGCCTCCCGAGTAGCTGGGATTACAGGCATACACCACCAAACCCAGCTAATTTTTGTATTTTTTTAGTAGAGACAAGGTTTTACCATGTTGGCCTCGATCTCCTGACCTCGTGATCCACCCACCTTGGCCTCCCAAAGTGCTGGGATTACAGGTGTGAGCCACCGCGTCCAGTCAGAATTTCATTATTCATTAAACTATTAAGTAGCATTATTAGTATAATGCAGTACTAGAACTTAATCAACTCCCACATTGTTAAGTCTTAGCATACAGTGTATGGCTCACATCAACCAGGCAGATAAACTCTATGGGGGAAGGGGCTAAGTAACACATGTTATTGTACTCATTACCTTCATTTATTGGTGCTTACCCTGTGCCAGGCACAGGGGGCTGCCCCTTACCATAATCATCTCCATCTCTCCCTACAACATGGTGTGAGACAGTCACCAATACAACAATTTTACAGGAAAGGAAAATGAGGAGGGTAAAGCTTCAACTACTCTGCCCTGACTCACTGTATAACCTCAGGCAAGTCACCATCCCATTCTAGGTCAATCAAATAGCGGCAGCTGGCCTACGGGCAAAGCCAATGATCAATGACAGAGCCAGAGTCCAGACTCCATACCATGTGTTCTTCTTGATCATGACAATCCACTTATAAACAAACTGGTTACTCCTAATAATGTTTATCCTTCTCTCCTCCTGACCATTCTTTTACATGACCATTTTACCTACTCATTCTCTCATGATATTTAGGTATTCTCCCTTCCTTGAGGTGCTAAAGCAGGCCCATAATAGCTAAGTGGTCCAAGGTATAATCATAAATAACGGAATCTGGACCTGGATCTGACATGAAAGCTAATGCTCTTTACATTATGCCATATGCATCCTCCCAAACACCAAATATATCAAATTTCTACTGAAAACTAAAGAAGGCCTAGAACCCTATGAAGTATTCCCATTTCTTCTTAGGAAGACTAAAAATACTAATAAAGCTATGCTTCCATAATACAAATAAGCCACTTAACAACAAAAAAAGGCAGACTGTTTAATGCAAATTATCCCAAGCAATGTTCTTCAGATGTTTTTATTTATACCTGCTTTCAAAGTTAAATGAGCACAGTCAAATGGTCAAATTCTAAATTAATCTTCTCATTAAGTTTAAGGACTTAGGGATTTGCAATTCCAACCATATAAATCTTGGCTTGTTGTCATGTTGTCTGAGGTTACTTTTGGAGAAACACTTTATGTGAGAGTTGGAATTGGTATATATTACCATTAATTATTTCTTGCATAACAACAAATGTTTTAGGGCCATAGCTTGAATGTGGCTCTCTTTGTTCATGACAGAGCAACTTGTCAAGGGTAGTATCCTCACAAGAGGACAGAAAAATGCATGGAAAATTACGCTCTGAAAGACAGACATGAACAGACATTAATTTCCATTTATTACCAGCATTTATGTACATTCTAGTGTTTCTGACCTCCTATAATCACTGAAAGAAAGCAATAGGGCAGGGATGTGGGTATGAATGTGTGTAGAGAGCTACTAGCCTTCCCACCGAACACCTCCCAATAGATGGTAGTAGTAGAGTATGATTGGAGCTAGATAACTGTCTGCCCATAGGTAACTTTGAGGCATTCACTCTGCCTCAAGCCTGTAGACCATTAATTCAGGAGCATATGACAAGATTAAACAATGCTACTAGTCAAACTTTACAAGCTGATTCCAATGTAGTGAGAACTAGCCATGTGAGGAAGAGATAGTCTTGGGTTCAGTAAAAAGTATCATACTGAGACATTTTTCCAGAAGTAGTGATAGAGTTATACCAACCCATCTACACTGTCTCATCTTGTTCATATAATCAGCAGCAGAAATGTTTAAGACATCTGGCTGAGGTCTGAGGTGCATGAACTATAGAGAGGTTAACCAGCCTCTATGGAAATTAAATTTCTGATACCATTGACTCCATTACTAAGGTGCTATAATCTATTTAAATTAACTTCCACCAAACATAAACAACCCACCCATTCTTTAAAAAATACTACTCTCAACCTTGGCACTGTTGACATTTTAAGCTAGATAATTCAATTTTACAGGGCTTTGTTCTGCAAACTAATTTTCGCAACATTCCAGTAGTGGTTAAAACTAGATGTCGGTAGCACCCTGCAGTTAAGACAACCAAAAATGTCTCCAGACACTGCCAAATATCCTTTGGGAGATTAAATCATTCCATATTGAGAACTACTAATCTAAACAAGTGAAAGTCAAACAAAAATCTGGTATAGTAATTTAACCGTTAGATATAAGAGCTTAAAAGCAAAAATTCACTTCAGTTAGAATGGCTATTGTTAACAAGACAAAAAATAACAAATGCTGGTGTGGATGCAGAAAAAAGGGAATTCTTACACATTGTTGATGGGAATGTAAATTAGTATAGCCTTTAATGGAAAACTGTACAGAGGTTTCTCAAAAAACTAAAAATAGAACTATCATATGATTCAGCAATCCCACTAGTGGATGTTTATCCAAAGGGAGGGAAATAATATAACAAAGAGATATCTGCATTCCCATCTTTAATTCAGCACTATTCACAATAGCCAAAATATGAAAGCAAACTAAGTGTCATCAACACGAATAAAGAAATGTAGTATACACACACAAACACACACACACATCTTCAATATGGTGTATATATATATACACAATTCAGCCATAAAAAGAATGAAATCCTATGATTCATGGCAGCATGGATGAGCCTAAAGGACAATATGTTAAGAGAAGTCAGTCAGGCACAGAAAGGCAAATACCGCATGCTCTCACTAATATGTGGAAGCTAAAAAAGTTGAGCTCATAGAAGTAGAAAGTAGAATTGTGGTTATTAGAAAATGGGAAAAGTATAGAGGAGAGAAAGACAGGGAGAGGTTGGCTAACGGATACAAGGCTACAGCTAGATAGATAGATAAGTTAAGTTATAGTGTTCTAGAGCATTGTATGGTGACTAGAGTCAATAATGTTTTGTATATTTTCAAATAGCTAGAAGAGGGGATTCTGAATATTCTCATAATAAACAAATGAGTGTTTGAGGTAAGAGATATGCTAATTACCCTGATTTGATCATTATATTGTACATATGAGCCAAAATATCACTCTATACTCCTAAATATGTACAATTATTATACATCAAAAAAATTTTTAAAGAATTTATTGCTCATTGTTAACACAAAAGCTCAAATGAGTATTATTTAATGCTTATTAACATTTTTGTGCAGAATAGCTACAAAAGAAAAGCTTATTCTACATTGGTAATGACTGAAAAACAATAATTTTAAATAAATCTATTTTAAATTTTTGCAATAATTGCTTACAGTTTAAAACTCGACAGAAACTAAGTCCTTGATTGTGAAAGAAACAAGTAAAAGTACTAAAAAGACCTTGAAATAAAACAACATTTAGCAAGCCTGATGACACTTATTTGTATGAGACAATCACAAACTTTTATTCTATCCTCATTAAAAAAAAATACTAATAATAGTCTTAGGATCCTTAGATTATCTACATATCTATATCCATATCCATATCTTTATTTGTCTACTCTCGTTAACGGCATCTCAGGGATCATATTTCTACTCAATAATAAGAAAATCTACTAAAGTAATACTTCCTCTGGATTATCTGTTAAAGGGTCAAAAAAAAATTAACCATCTGGGCCTGGTGGCTTGCACCTGTAATCCCAGCACTTTGGGAGAATGAAGCTGGTGGATTACTTGAGGTCAGGAGTTCGAGAACAACCTGGCCAACATGGGGAAACCCCATCTCTACTAAAAATACAAAAATTATCTGGGCATGGTGCCGGGTGCCTGTAAGCCCAGCTACTCATGAGGCTGAGGCAGGAGAATCACTTGAACCCAGCAGGCGGAGCCAAGACCGCACCACTGCACTCCAGCCTGGGTGACAAGAGCAAAACTACGTCTCAAAAAAAAAAAAAAATTAACCATAAATTTACTTGTCCTCATTGCTACCTTTTCTTGATAACAATATAATCAATGATGAACTTCACTGAGTTAGGACTTGTCATCGGAAAGGATTAATATAATCATCTATTGGGCCAATTAACCTATTATATGACTTCAGGCAAGAAATCTGACCTCTTTGAGCCCTCAATTTCCTCCTCAGTAAAATGAGACGGTTGGACTTGTTCAGTAATTTTTCTTTTCCCATAGAAACCATGCACATTCATATCAGTCATAATGACATATAGCAGCACTGATTCTCAAGGGAGAGGCATATTAATATACCTGGAATCAGAGAAACGACATGTTCTGTTTGGAAAACCCCACAAATGACTAATACCAGATGAACTAGATCCTTTCTACTCTCTGGTCTTGGAACATCAATACTGGCATAACCAGGAAAGCTTTTAGACATGGGAAATTGTAGGTTCCAACAGTACCACTGAATCAGGTTTTGCGCTTTAACTAGATCCTCAGGCAATCTGTATGGGCATTAAAGTTTGAGAGGCACTGACCTAGATCACTCTCCTAGCTAGCATATTATAATTCCATGATTTCATAGTTGGCTTCATCAAGGGCAACTAACATACATGTATATCAGTAGAAAGCCCTAGGAGGAAGGAAATAATAAAGATTAGAGCAGAAATAAACAGCAAAAACAACTACTGAGAAAAATCAATAAAATCTAAAGTTGGTTCTTTGGCAAGATCGACAATATTGACACTTAACTAGACTGTATCAGTAGAAAAGGGAGAAGATTCAAATTACTAAAATCAGGAATGAAAGAGGGGGCATTAGTATTGACATTACAGAAACAAGGGTTACAAGGGAATGCTATGGACAATTGTATGCCAACATATTGGATAACCTAGACAAAACAGACAATTTCTTAGAAAGACACAAACTACTAAAACTGACGTAAGAAGAAATAGGAAATCTGAACAGACCTACAACAAATAAAGATTCTGAATTAGTAATAAAAAAAAAAAAATCACACACTGAGGAGGCCAGGACCAGATGGCCTCATTGTTAAAATCTACCAATCTTTAAAGAATTGACACAAATCCTTGACAGACTATTCCAAAAATCAGAAGAAAGGAGAACTTCCCAACTCATTCTATGACGGTAATATTACCTTGAGACCAAATCAGATAAAGACATGATAAGAAAACTATAGATCAATACTCCTTACAACTACAGACACAAAAATCCTCAACAAAATACTGAAAAACCAAATCTAGCAACATATAAAAAGGATTATATAATTGAACCAAATGGGATTAATCACAGAATGCAAGGTCTGTACAAATACAAAACTCAATCAATGTAATACACCAAATTAATAAAGAAAGACATCACATGGTAATTCCATTAGAAGTAGACCAAGAGCTTGACAAAATCCAATATCCATTAATGATATAAACATTTAACAAACCAGGAAGAGAAGGGAACTTTCTTAGCTTGACAAAGGGCATCTACATCTATGTAAAACTCACAGCTAACATAAACTTGACGCAAAAGACTGATGGTTTTCTCAAATATCAGGAACAAGACAAGGATGTCCACTTTTGCCACTTCTAACCAACACTGTATAGGAGAGTCTTGCTAGGGCAATTAGGCATGAAAAATAAATCAAAGGCAATTAGTTTGAAAATGAAGAAGTAAAACTATATTTGTAGATGACATGATCTTGTATATAAAAAAATCCTAAGGAATCCACACACACAAAAAGTATGTAAATAAATGAATTTAGCAAGGTTGTAAGGTACAAGATCAATACACAAAAATCAATTACATTTCTATACATTAGCAACAAACAATTCAAAAAAGAAATTTAAAAACAATTCCATTTATAATAGCACCAGAAAAATGCCAATAAACTTAACGAAAGGTGTACAAGATTTGTACATGGAAAACTACAAAACTTTGCTGAAAGAAATTTTAAAAGACCAGGCCAGGTGTGGTGGCTCACATCTGTAATCCCAGCACTTTGGGAGGCTGAGGTGGGTGGATCACTTGAGATCACCTGGCCAACATGGTGAAACCCTGTCTCTACTAAAATTACAAAAATTCTCTGGGTGTGGTGGCACACACCTGTAATGTTGGCTACTAAGGAAGCTGAGGGAGGAGAATCGCTTCAACCCGGGAGGTGGAGGTTGCAGTGAGCCAAGATTGTGCCATTGCACTCCAGGCTGGGCAAAGGAGTGAGACTCCATCTCAAAAAAAACAAACAACAAAAATTTTAAAGATCAAAATAAACAAACATCAAATGTTCATAGATCAGAAAACTTCCTATTGCCAAGATGACAATATTCCTCAAATTGATACAGAATCGAAGCATTTCTATCAAATCACCAGCTGTCATTTTGCAGAAACTGACAAGCTTATACTAAAGTACATACGGTAATACAAGGAACCCAGAATAGCCAAAACAATCGTGAAAAAGAACAATGCTGGAAGGCTCACACTTCCTGATTTCAAAACTTACTACAAAGCAACAGTACTCAAGACTGTTATAGTCATAAGGACAAGACATATAGATTAATGGAATGAAATTGAGAATTCAGAAATAATTGACTTATGGTCAATAAATTTTCACCAAGGGTCCTAAGACAGTGCAACTGAAAAAGAATAGTCTTTGCAACAAATGGTGGTAGGACAATATGATATCCAAATGCAAAAGAATTAAAGAGGAAAATAAAACTCACAATAGATCTGAGACCAAATTTTAAGAGCTAAAACTATAAAACTCTTAGAAGAAAACACAGGTTTAAATATTTTATGACTATAGGCTAGGAAATGGTTTAGCAACAAAAGAAAAAATAGATAAGGTGGACATCATCAAAATTAAAAACATTTGTGCTTCAAAGGATATCATCAAGAAAGTGAAAAAGACAACCCATAGGATGGCAGAAAATATTTGCAAATCAGATCCAGTATATACAATGTACAAAGAATTATTACGATTTAACAACAAAATAGAAATAATCTAGTAAAAAAGAATGGGCAAATGATTGAAATATACATTTCTGCAGAGAAATGGCCAGAAAGCATATGAAAAGATGCTAATTAGACAAACACAAATCAAAATGATGAGATACCTTTTCACACTCACTAGGACAGTGATAATAAAAATTATTTACTGGAGCAAATGGTATTAATAAGAATGTGGAAAAATGGAAACTTTTGTGTGCTGCTAATAGGAATATAAAAAGGTCCAGCTGCTTTGGCAAACAGCCTGGCAATTCTCCAAAAAATTAAACACATGAGTTATTTGACCCAGAAATGCAATGTTTTCAATATGAAAACCTATGTCCACACATCATAAAAATGCCAACAATGGACACTGGAGACAACTAGCTGGTGGTAGGAGGAAGCAGAAAAACTGTTGGGTACTATGCTCACTACCTGGGTGACAGGATCAGTCATACCCTAAATCTCAGCATCACACAAAATACCCATGTAACAAACCTGCACATGTATCCCCCAAATCTAAAACAAAAGCTAAAATTATTTTTAAAAGCTATCCACACAAAACGTATACATTAATGTTCACAGTAGCATTATTCATAATTTGCCCCAAAGTGAAACAAGCCAAATGTCCACCAACCAATAAACAGACAAAATATGGTATGTCCATATAATATTATCAATGCATAAAAAGAAATGACATAACAATACATGCTACAACATGGATAACCCTTGAAAACATATGCTAAGTGAAAGAAGCCTGACATAAAAGACCACATATTTTATGATTTTGTTTATATAAAATGCCCAGAATAGGCAAATTTACAGAGAGAGACATATGTAAATACTTGAAGAAGCCCCTCAAGAAAAATCAGCAGAGACAGAAAATAGACTAGTGGTTGCCAGGGGCTGGACGGAAGAAGAATACAGAATGTTATGATAGAGTTTCTTTTTAGGGTAATGAAAATATTTTAGGATTAGACAGTGGTGATGAATGCACAACTTTGTGAGTATACTACCAACCACTGAATTGTACACTTTTAAGTGATGACCTTTATGGTATGTGAATCGTACCTCAATAAGGCCATTATTAGAAAAAAACACTAAAGTTTTTAGACATCATAATACGTATCTTACATGTATCTTGATTCAAATCAACCGACTAAAAAAGACATATTTGAGACAATTGGACTTTGAAAATGGGCTGAGATACTATAAGACCTTGTTGTTAATTTTGTTAGTTATGGCACTGAAAGGTTTACAGGTGCTGAGATGTAATGTTTGGAGTTTGCTTTAAAATGCTCCAGAAACAAAAATGGAGGTATTAGATTTAATAAGATTGGCAATAATTACTAAGCTGGTGATGGAGATATTAGAGCTCATTAAGCTATTTTTTTTAATGCACTATAAGAAGTTGTATAATTAAGCTGGGCATTGTGGCATGTGCCCATAGTCCTAGCTACTCAGGGGCCTAAGATGAGGCAAGAAGGTTGTTTGAGACCAAGAGTTCAAAGCTACAGTGAGCTAGGACAGCTATGATCACACCACCGTACTCCAGCCTGGGCAAGACTTGAGGCCCTGTCTCTAAAAAAAAAAGTCCATAATTAAAAGTAAAAAATTTAAAGTAAAAGTAAAATTCTGGCTAGGCACAGTGGCTCCCACTGTAAATCCAGCATTTTGGGAGGCCGAGGCTGGCAAATGGATAGCTTAACCTGAGGAGTCAAGACCACGTTGGACAACAAGGTGAGACCCTGTCTCCATAAAAAACACACAAAAAATTAGCTAGGTGTGGTGCTGCACACCTGTGGTCCCATCTACTTGGTAGGCTGAGGTGGAATGATGGCTTGAGCCTGGGAAGTAGAAGCTGCAGTGAGCTGTGGCACCACATTCTAGCCTGGGTAACAGAATGAGATCCTGAGACTGAGACACACACACACACACACACACACACACACACACACACACAAAAGAAATTCTGCTTTCTCTTGCTCTAGGTCAAGGTTTAGCTGTTAGCCTCTTGTAAGAAACTAGTGTAGTTTCTTCTACCTCCATATGTAACCAAGAAAACCCTTCTGATGGGCTTTAGCATTGAAATGAGTCAGCTAATTTGCTTATTTAACCAAAACCATTCTTTTTTATATATTCTTACTTATTCTTGGTTAAGTATACATTGCTCTGACCTTTAATAGATTTTTTTTTTTTTTTGAGACGGAGTTTCACTCTTGTTGCCCAGGCTGGAGTGCAATGGTACAATCTCGGCTCACTGCAACCTCCGCCTCCTGGGTTCAAGCAATTCTCCTGCCTCAGCCTCCCAAGTAGCTTGGACTACAGGTGTGCGCCACCACGCCCAGCTAATTTTTGTATTTTTAGTAGAGATGGGGTTTCACCATGTTGACCAGGATGGTCTCAATCTCCTGACCTCGTGATCTGCCCGCCTTGGCCTCCCAAAGCGCTGGGATTACGGGCCGTGAGCCCCCGCACCCGGCCTTTAATAGATTTTTTTAAAAGTACTAGCTTGCACAAGAGTTCCCTAGGAAACACATTGATTTCTTCTTTATTGGGCTCCCATATCATAATATAATCAATTTTAGTTTTGGAAAGTTACCCAGACTTCTTCAGTTACCTTTACCTGAGAATTCCATGCTGCAGAAGAATACCTAGAAGATTTCTGGAAATATTTAGAAGTTAGGATAACAGTTAGCCTTCTTTGTTTTGATAAGACATTTGGGTTGTAAATGCAACCCAAGAGTTCCTTGCTTTGCTCAATTTATTCCATAGAAATAATTTAAATGTTTTGGGCTTTACCTAGGTATCAAAAAAAACAAAACAAAACAAAAACAAACAAAAAAAAATGTAAATGGCTGTGAAGAGGGCAATGATAAGATCTCGCAGTTCGATCTATGATCTCGAAGGCTTAGATCTGTCTCTCTCATGTTCCCTGAGTGATGTTGGGGGAAACAATTCTCCTTGGACCTCTTATGCACCTACATTTCTTTACTGGGTTATGTCAAGACTCTAACACCCTGACCACTCTTCTCTGGGCCATTTATGGAGCTGATAATGAGAGACGAGGCTTTCCTACTGCTTCCTATAAAAACAATGGGTTCTCCCAACTTGGCTTTCTTTACCTGCAACACAAACCTACCATGTCGGAGCATGTCACTGAGTCATACAGTGTCACCCCATGGGATTCTGGCCCAAGAGGGACTGGCAGAGATATGCAGATGCTTAGGATGCTTGCATTGCCATGAGTAATAAAGTCCTTTGTCTCTGACCTAGGAGTCTTGTGACTTTTGCCAGCATCCAAGAAACAGTATGAAGCTAATTTATTAGTCTGTAAAAGCAGGTAAACCTCAGACCTGACACAAACAAGAAATAATCGCTGTTCTTAGTTTAACTCCCTTAAATATTATAAACTTGTACTCCAAATGAGATAACACCAAAAATATCATGAATAAAGCACGATAAATCTCAATATACTACAGTACTTGAGGTAGATCCTAAATTTTGTGGTATCACAGAACACATGGAGAACAGTATTCCAACTGGTTGGAATGGGTGTATGAAGTCAGGTGGAGAAAGTAAGAGTGGAATGGGGAATTCTTACTGAAAAGAACTGGAAAACACAGGTAGGGTAGAGTCAGATAAAGAGGTCTTTGAAGCTAGACTTGGATATTAATGAAGGAAGCAATGGGAAGGATATTAACGAAGCAAGCAAAGGTTTTCAGCAGGGAATCAGCATGGCTGAAATTTTGTTTGGGGATGATTACTCTGAGAAGATTATGCAAAATGAATTTGAGAGAAGAGAATCAAAATGGTCTCCCATGAAGAATTGTAGTGACTCAGGTTCAGACAGTCATAGAAGAAAGGAAACGAAGACATCAAGAATAACACCAAGGTTTTTTTTTTTTTTTTTGCACTGAGAGACTGAAACAGTATGCTGTAAATAGAAATGAAAAGGTTTAGTAACTGTTATGGAGGTAAAGGACAAAATAAACTTGGTTTGGGATATAGCAAAGGATATTTATGTGGAAGGATTCTCAACATATTATTTTTAAAGACAAGGTCTCACTACATTGCACAGGCTGGGCTTGCACTCCTGGGCTCAAACAATCCTCCCATCTCAGCCTCCTGAATAGATGGGTCTACAGGAATGCAACCACCATGCCCAGCTTTCAAGATACTTTTGATCACATAGTTGTATAAATGCAAATGGAAGTTTGGAGTTACAGAGTCATCAGCATAGGACAATAATAGCAATTATGAGAAAAGACGCTTTCACAAGATGTTTTAAAGGAAAATAGAAGGATACAAGGTTACTTGCCCAGCCTTTAAGGTATGCCCACAATTATAGGCTGGAAACAGAGCCAAAACGGTCCTTTCAGGAACGGTTTTTTGTTTTTTGCACACACCTAGATAGTGCTAGACTACAAATGAATATATATAAGAGGCAGCACAGGATACCAGAGTGTCTTTCAAACAAAGGTCACAACCCTTTAGTGGGTCACAAAATCAATTTAATGTCCTATATAGTAAGGTTATGTATTGTTTCATGAAACTTTTGTTTTTAGAGACATATAAATAAGTGATGTGTGTGCTGCGTTCTGATGGAGATGTGGTTCTTGTGTCAAATAAGTTTAAAGAACTTTGGTGTAGTGGTTAAAAGTACAAGCTCTAAAGCTGGTCTGTGGGAGTTTGAACTCTGTTCAAACTCTTCCCTCACTGTGTGACCTGGGGAAAATTTGTTTCTCTTGTTGTACCTTCTCTTTTGAGATAATTGAGGAATCACATGAAATTCTAAGAAATAATACAGAGAGATACCATGTACTTTTAACCTAGTTCTCCCAAGGGCATCTTGCAAAAAATATAGTACATTATCACAACCAGGATACTGATGTTGAATTACAGTCAAGACACAGAATGTTTCAATCACGACAAGGATCCCTCCTATTGACCTTTTATAGCCACACCCACATCCATCCTTGTCTGTACTCCATTCTTAACCCATGCCAACCACTAATCTGTTCATTTCTATAGTTTTATCACTTCAAGAATGTTATGTAAATAGAATCATACAGTATGTAACCATTAAAATTGACTTTTTGTTACTCAGCATAATTCTCTGATGAATCATTCAGGTTGTTACATGTGTCAATGGTCTGTTCCTTTTTACAGCTGAGTAGTATTCCACCGGGAAACTTTCTTAACTTCGATATGCATCACTTTCCTTATCTATAAAATGATGACACGGTTCTGAAGAGTAAACAAGCTCTTATATGTAAGCATTTAGAAGTGCTTGGGATATACTAAGGAAAAAAATTGTTAGCTACTGCAGTTATTATAGTCTTCCATATATATGTAACAATTTTTTGTTATTGGAGACAGTCTTGTTCAATCACCCAGGCTGGAGTGCACTGGCCCAATCTTGGCTCACTGCAACCTCCACCTTATGGCTTCAAGTGATTTTCTTGCCTCAGCCTCCTCAGTTGCTGGGACTACAGGCACCCGCCACCATGTCTGGCTAATTTTTTTTATAGGAATCTTACTCTGTCGCCCAGGCTTGAGTGTAGTGGCACGATCTTGGCTCACTGCAACCTCTACCTACTGGGCTCAAGGGATTCTTGTGCCTCAGCCTCCCAGTAACTGGGACTATAGGAACCCACCACCATGCCCAGCTTTTTGTATTTTCAGTAGAGATGGGATTTCACCATGTTGCCGAGGCTGGTCTCAAACTCCTGGCATCAAGTGATCCGCCCACATCAGCATCCCAAAGTGCTAGAATTATAGGCATGAGTCACAGTGCCCTGCCAGTTTTTTTCTTTCTTTCTTTTTTGTTTGAGAGGGAGTCTCGCTCTGTTGCCCAGGCTAGAATGCAGTGGTGCTTTCTTGGCTCACTGCAATCTCTGCCTCCCAGTTTTAAGCGATTCTCCTGTCTCAGTAATTTTTTGTATTTTTAGTAGAGACGAGTTTTGTCATGTTGACCAGGCTGGTGTTGAACTCCTGACCTCAGGTGAACTGTCTGTCTTGGCCTCCCAAAACACTGGGATTATAGGTGTGAGCCACCACTCCAAGCCAGTATAACAATTTTATTTAACTTAATAACCTTATTGAATGACGATGTGGCACAGTAATGGAAGCTAAGAAAATCTCTTAAGATACGTTCCTTCTGTTTTTCTTTTTCTTTTCTTTTTTTTTTAAGATCGGGTTTCACCATGATGGCCAGGCTGGTCATGAACTCCTGACCTCAGGTGATCCACCCACCTCAGCCTCCCAAAGTGCTAGGATTACAGGCGTGAGCCACCATGCCTGGCCTTTTGTTTTTCAACATGCATCAAGTCTTAACACCCTCTGCCTCCAAATGCCAAGGAACCAGTATGCAATTTTGGTAGTTATATTTTACACAGGTATATTATTTCCTAAATTCAAGTACTGTCCTGATCATTTTAATCCTCAGAGAGATGGGCAGTAATCTGGGCAACTGCAAATTCACAGAATCTGTTCAAAAGGCTTGTAATAAGTATAGACAGGAATCTGGTATTTATTGAAAAAGTAAAGGTATAAGCTATGTGCCTTTTATTATTTAATGTTCATAATTTCCCTAGTGAGTTTCAAACATTTTAGACACAAATTATTAGTATATAAGGGAAGGAGATGCAATATAATAGATGTTCTATATAATACAATTCTACCCTAATAAGATACTTCATATTCCAGTAGATATGTTACAAACACATAAAATATGAAACTAATGATCACTGTAAAAAAATAGTTTAAAAGGGCCAGCCGCAGTGGCTAAATGGCTGTAATCCCAACACTTGGGAGGCTAAGGTGGGTTGATCACCTGAGGCCAGGAGTTTGAGACCAGCCTGGCCAACATGATAAGATCCTATCTCTACTAAAAATGCAAAAATTAGCCGGACATGGTGGCACATGCCTGTAGTCCCAGCTACTCAGGAGGCTGGGGCAGGAAAATTGCTTCAACCTGGGAGGCAGAGGTTGGAGTGAGCTGAGATTGTACCACTGCACCTCAGCCTGGGCGACAAGAGCAAAACTCAAACTAAAAAAAAAAAAAAAAAGGAGAAGCAGCTTCAATTGTGCCAGAACTGAAACAAAAAACAAAAACAACTAAGAGTTCAAATCTGCAACCCATTAGAGTTTGTTATTTTAAATTTTTTTAGGAGACTAGAGGCCAGTGTTAACATTTCATCTATTAAAAAGCAAACTATAAGGCTGGGCGCAGGGGCTCACGCCTGTAATACCAGCACTTTGGGAGGCAGAGGTGGGCAGATCATGAGATCTGGAGTTTGAGACCAGCCTAAACAACATGGTGAAACCTCGTCTTTACTAAAAATACAAAAATTAGCTGGGTGTGGTGGCAGGCACCTGTACTCCCAGTTACTCAGGAGGCTGAGGCAGGAGAATCGATTGAACCCGGGAGCCCAAGGCTGCAGTGAGCTGAGATAGCGCCACTGCACTCCAGCCTGGACACAAGAGCAAGACTCCATCTTGCATCAAAAAGAAAAAGTAAACTATAGACAGGTGTGGTGGCTCAAGCCTGCAATCCTAGGGCTTTGGGAGCCTGATGGGGAAGGATCGTTTGAGCCTATGAGTTTGAGACCAGCCTGGGCAATGAAGTGAGACCCTGTCTCTACATACATACAGACATAAAAAATTAGCCAGTTGTGATGGCAAATGCCTGTAGTCCTAGTTACTCGGGAGGCTGAGGAAGGAGGACCACTTCAGCCTGGGACTTCGAGGCTGCAGGGAGCTATGACCATGCCACTGTACTCCAGCCTGGGCAACAGTGATACCCTGTCTCAAAAAAAAAAAAAAAAGCCAACTGTTATGGCACATTTATAATAACAGATGAGAAAGAGAATTGAAAACAGCTCAGCAGTTGAAGGTCTCCAGAAAAGATCTGAGTCTGCATACATCATCTGCTTTCTCTGAGTCTGAAACAGGATTCTCCCCAGAACCTGAACTGCTACTGTGTATGTGCAGGTAATACTCTATAACTTATTTCTTTTCAGTACTAGCACTTATATATAACATCTCCAAGTTATGTAATACAGTTATGTGAAATGCTGGAATTTCACGTAATTGTGACTGAGACCATGAGGCAAGAAAAGTAGAGAAGGATCATCCAGAAGAATGAGCTGTGGAAGACAGTGTGGCGATTCCTCAAGGACCTAGAAATAGAAACTCCATTTGACCCAGCAGTCCCATTACTGGGTACATATCCAAAGGATTACAAATCGTTCTACTATAAGGACACATGCACACGAATGTTCATTGCAGCACAGTTTACAATAGCAAAGACCTGGAACCAACCCAAATGCTCATCGATGATAGACTGGACAAGGAAAATGTGGCACATATACACCATGGAATATTATGCAGCCATCAAAAACGATGAGTTCGTGTCCTTTGTAGGGACACAGATGAACCTGGAAACCATCATTCTCAGCAAACTGACACAGGAGCAGAAAATCAAACACCGCATGTTCTTACTCATTGGTGGGTATTGAACAATGAGAACACATGGACACAGGGAGGGGAGCACTACACACTGGGGTCTGTTGGGAGGAAATAGTTGAGGGACAGCAGGGGGTGTGGAGTTGGGGAGAGATAGCATGGGGAGAAATGCCAGATATAGGTGAAGGGGAGGAAGGCAGCTAATCACACTGCCATATGTGTACCAACAATCTTGCATGTTCTTCACATGTACCCCAAAACCTAAAATGCAATTTAAAAAAAGAAAAAAAGAAAGAAATGCCAATCATACCACAAAAAGAAAAAAAAAGGAAGAATGAAATGGTCAATAGGGTTAATAAGTAAAGCCATCTCCCTTTCTCCATTCTCTCTCTCTCTTTTTAAATTATATTTCAGAAAGACTCTTCTGTAAAGAGGATCTTGATCAACATTACTATGTATCATAAGACTGGAAATCTATTAAGATCATCAAGATACTGACATAATTAACATCTTCTGGATATTTTAGGTACTATATTATTAAAGTTCATCTTCTTTCCCTTTTGGAGTTTACCTATAATAACCATCCACAAAAAATGAAGCAAAAACAAAATTAAGAAAAGGAGTCTGACTCTCACAATAGGCTTAACTCTTGCATTATCAGTACTTTGTATTAAAGAAATGGAATCTTGCCGGTGATGAGTCCCGGTAAAATCCTTAAGAAAGGGATAAATTTTATGTAGCATTTTTCTTTAATAGCTAGTCTATGAAAGGAATAAAAGCCTTACACCTGCTGGTGCCTAGCCAATAATTAATAATAGGCGGGGCACAGTGGCTCACACCTGTAATCCCAGCATTTTAGGAGGCTGAGACAGGTCAAGAGTTCAAGACCCACCTGGCCAACATGTTGAAACCCTGTCTCTACTAAAAATACAAAAAAATTAGCCAGGCATGGTGGTATGCACCTATAAACCCAGCTACTCAGGAGGCTGAGGCAGGAGAATGGCTTGAACCTGGGAGGCAGAGGTTGCAGTGAGCTGAGATCACTCCACTGCACACCAGCCTGGGCGATGGAGTGAGATTTCATCTCAAAATAAATAAAAAAATAATAATAATAGCAGCTAACACAATAGTAAACATTGCACACTAAATGAATCAACACACTTCTCTTTTTTTCTTATCTGTGAACTGTCAATCAACTAGACACTACTGATTTGTTCTTTCATTGAATTATATGTCATCAGTTATATTAAAAGCAGAATCAAAGATACCATAAAAATAGTTTGACCACAGGAAGAGAGATGACACTCAGGATTTCAGAATTCACGCATTCAAAGGCAAGTGCTGAAGAAGATACTGTTAGGCATCAACAGGGAGGGGAAAGCTGCCTTGATTTTGTTTGGTCTGACCAGATCTACTGAGGGCAGTACTCATCCCAGGTCTGATAAGTACACTAAGAAGTTTAAGACAATCTCTGTTCTCAAAGAGTTTACCCTTTAACTAGGTTGATAAACATACAAGAATTAGAGAATAAGTAAAAAGGCTTCATGAAGCTCCAAGTTCTGCAGGAGCAAATAAATGGAGAAAGGAATGTAAGCCAACGCTGTCAAAGAGCAAATTGTGGAGATCCCACATAGATTGAAGGGTTGGCAGGTGGCACAGGTGGAGGGAGAAGGGTGTGAATACATGACATGTCACAGGAACAAAGTAGGAGAGAAGTACGTGGGCAGAGAAAAGGTCAGTCTGGGCAGAGTGGTGGATGTGTGCCAGGGTAGCATGTGCTAAAGCAAAGTGGGAACATGTAAAATAAATGATAAAGTAGATCCAAATCTCAAATTTTCTTTCTTTCTGTTCTTTTCTTTTTTTTTTTTTGAGATGGAGTTTTGCTCTTGTTGCCCAGGCTGGAGTGCAGTGGCATGATCTCGGCTCATCACAACCTCTGCCTCCCGGGTTCAAGCAATTCTCCTGCCTCAGCCTCCCGAGTGGCTAGGATTGCAGGCATGTGCCACCACACCTGGCTAATTTTGTATTTTTAGTAGAGATGGGGTTTCTCCACATTGGTCAGGCTGGTCTCGAACTACCAACCTCACGTGATCTGCCCGCTTCAGCCTCCCAAAGTGCTGGGATTACAGGTGTGAGCCACTGAGCCTGGCCTCAATTTTTCTATTTTTAGTATAAAATGTGTAAATCGTCCTGAGCTTCCTATAGTTAGGTGCCTTAATAACAGAAGAAACACTTACTGGTTTGGGGAATCTTTTCACATTAGAACATATGTGCTACTTTAAAAAGATAATCACATTCCATGTTTCAGTCTCTTATATGAAGAAGAAAAAATTAACAAAAAATAATTACACCAGAAAGGAATGCTATTATGTGACAAAGCTGAAAGTGTGTAATGTTACGGAAAACTACAAATCAGAGCAACATTCCAGGCCAAACACATTAGATTCCTGGAATCTGTTTGCTTTTGGCTGCTGTGAAATACACAGAAATATATATACATATATTTATATGAGTAATAAAATTTACACTTTCTCAACAAACAAATGAAAAAACAGCCATAACAAAAACTTGATGTAATCTTGAAATAATGTCCCTTTTAAACACATTATTCAACAAACATCTTTAAAAAGCAACGTAACCATACATTGACACTATTTTACTTGGAATCAAACATAAATATTTCCCAGTTATTGCCATGGGAAATAAAACCTAACGCTGGCATTTCCTCTTATGGAAAACAATTAAAAGGTGGTTAGAAAATCTTAAAAAGCAAGGAAAAAAAAGCTGAAAGATGTTGGTGTGGCACGCACCTTCTGTATCATCGCGCATTTGCTCCACCAAATCTGTCAAATCCTCCCAAGAGTCTTTGCAAACGGCAAAAAGAAAGGAAAAGAAAGATAAAATGTCATGCAAGCCGAGAAAGAAAAGTGCCATTAAAAACAAGATTTCCAAAGGGATAACTGAAAGGGAAGTTCCTAGAATTCTTTCTACTTATCACAGCGATTAACAGTGACAAGGGCTGGGACTACAACCAAATAAACAAGAGATAGCAACTATGGTTATTAAATATGTTTAAAAGCTAAGATTAGTAATTTCAAGGCTTCTAATAAAGGGAAACAAAGATGTATATACCATAAAAAAGCAACACAAATTTTTTTTCTATTGAAAATCAAAGGCTCTTTGTATTCTAAGTGTAGGCAACATTAATCTAATTCAACATTTATTTTGATCACCTCAGGGAACTAAAAAGTATGTGCAAAATATATTTTTTAGGTTCAGGACAAATATTATGATGCGAACTAGTGACTTTTCGTAAAATAAAATTTAAAAATCCAAATACTCTTTCCAACTTCCCCCCCACCACAATTCTCCTTCCCTAAAACAAAAATAAAGAAGGCTGCTTTGAAGATACACAAAACACATCACTTATAATTCAATAAAGCCAGATATTTATTCAACATACAGACCTAGCAAAATCTAAGACAGTGACCTACAACCATGCGCATTAATATTTCTGCAGGAAATAAATATTCAGATTAAGTAGAATAAAGACTATAAATAGTAGTCTCAAGTAAATTCATGTCTTTTTTTTTTGTCACCCAGGCTGGAGTGCAGTGGCACCATCTTGGCTCACTGTAACTTCTACCTCCTGGGTTCAAGTGATTCCTCTGCCTCAGCCTCCTGAGTAGCTGGGACTACAGGCACACGTCACCATACTTGGCATGTTAGCCATAATGGTCTTGATCTCCTGAGATCGTGATCTACCTGTCTTGGCCTCCCAAAGTGCTGGGATTACAGGTGTGAGTCACCGCACCTGGCCAATTCACATCATGATTTATCACCAAATGAGTTCAGGCAAATTTATGAAAAATGCTTTTGGTTTCCAGAGGTTTTTTTTTTAATTTTGGAACTATGTATCTATATATGTAAAGCAAATGGAAAGTGTCTCATACAGAAAAAAACATACTGTGTGTTGGCTACTATTATTTTATAGTAAATTAGTACTGAAATACATTATATATAAACATATTTGCATATGTCATATTCAGGTACAATCCTTTGACAATATAATGTGCCACAAATCTATACTGTGTAGGATTATAGATTCATGAGAATGGACTCTTACCCTCCACATTATTGCTTTCGTGACCTTGCAAAAGTCAATGGAGGGAGTATTCCCATTTTATTCTTTATTGTATTTAACTAGAAACTGTATTTGTCACCTACTAAGATAAAAGTCTACCTTTTTTAAGCAAAATATAAAGATCCTCCAAGATTTGTATAGAAAAAGGCTCTGGAAAGTAAATTTCTAGGTAGGAATGCGTGGTAGATACCAGGGATCTCTCTGACTTTTCCTTGGGCATGTCCCATCTACAGCATTTTTCTGTTACAACCAGACATATTTTCTGTTTTCTTCTTAAAACAGAGTTTAAAGTTCTAAGTATCACAGTGATAGAATTAATTTAAGAGAACTTTTCTCCCCTAGAAAGGTAAAGGTCTGTTTTTTTTTCCTGTAAAGTTCTTGTCCACTTTACTACAATAGGTGATATGCCATTCTTTTATTCCTTAAAGAAAGATTTTTGAAAAATTAAAAAAAAATTGTGCCTTCTAGAATATGTTCTTTTTCTTTCTTTTTTTTTCTCTGAGACAGAGTCTCACTCTGTTGCTCAAGCTGGAGTGCAATGGCACTATGTCGGCTCCTTGCAACCTTGGCCTCCCAGGTTCAAGCAATTCTCCTGCCTCAGCCTCCTGAGTAGCTGGGATTACAGGCACATGCCACTGTACCCAGCTAATTTTTTTTACTTTTAGTAGAGCCAGGGTTTCACCATGTTGGCCACACTGGTCTTGAATTCCTGACTTCAGGTAATCTGCTGGTCTTGGCCTCCCAAAGAACTAGGATTACAGGCATGAGCCACTGAGCCCAGCCAAGACTTTGTCTCTTTAAGGGAAAAAAAGAGAGCAAGAGAGATACAGACAGACACAAGGCTGGAATTGTACAAGGGCACTGAATTAGGAAGCATAGTTTATTTAAGATTTACTTAACTATTTTTTTTTTTTTTTTTTTTTTTTGAGACGGAGTTTCACTTATGTTACCCAGGCTGGAGTGCAATGGCACGATCTCGGCTCACCGCAACCTCCGCCTCCTGGGTTCAGGCAATTCTCCTGCCTCAGCCTCCTGAGTAGCTGGGATTACAGGCACGCACCACCATGCCCAGCTAATTTTTTGTATTTTTAGTAGAGACGGGGTTTCACCATTTTGACCAGGATGGTCTCGATCTCTTGACCTCGTGATCCACCCGCCTTGGCCTCCCAAAGTGCTGGGATTACAGGCTTGAGCCACCGCGCCCGGCCTTTTACTTAACTATTTTCTTGACTATCATTCTGTTTCGGGTCTAAGAATGAAAAAATCAATAGACTAGCTCTGAAAATGTTTAATCAGGTGGCACTGTAAACATCTACTCTTAGGGTGCACAGTGACTCAATGATGACAACAGTCTGGTCTGGTAGAAGGGGACCCTGGCCCCTTCTGTACTTCTTTTTTCTCTGGATGAGGCAACTGGCTGAATGAAGCTCCTTTTCTACAGAGAAGTGTTTGAATGGGCTCAAAAATGCTTCCCATTTGTTTATGTATCCATGGTTGTGAAATCTCTTCTTAAGGTAGGCTTTCTCTAGCAGTACTGCTATAGACAACCAAATGACAGATTTTGTTAAGGCCTGGGGGTTATTTTGTCCCCTTGAGATCAAGTGTCTTTGATTTAGTGTGTTAATTTTTAGAATTATATTACAGTTTCTCAAGGGAACACCTTTCTGAAGCCTCAAACACAGATACATCACATATAACTCCTTGAAGGGCTATTGTGAAAATAAAAACTAAGAAATTTAAAGTGCTTAGCAAGTCATAGGTATTCAATGTCAACTTTACACTTACAACTGGATTTCTCTAAGTATATTTGCCATAATTATTCAAAGACAATAAAGTGAATGGAATTTTAAAAAGCCAGCTAAGCTAAATATTAAAAACAGGAAAAGAAAAATAAGTTGACCTAAATAAACCAAATGCTGAAGTGCTACTAAACTAACCATAATATTATTAGCTTGGTAACAAAGCAAAGGAATTGTCATATATTAATTTTCACAAATGATAAGAGGTTTTGTTTTAATAAACCAGTAATTTAGGCCAAGGCCTACTTTCTTCCCAAAAATATCAGGAAAAAAATGACAAATAGTTCGAGAAAAGGCAACACATTAAATCATCAACACTTTAGCCATCATTTAAATTTTACTGAGGCTAGGTGTGGTGGCTCTTGCCTACTGAGGCTGGGTGTGGTGGCTCATGCCTATAATCCCAGCACTTAGGAAGGGAGAGGTGGGAGGATCGCCTAGCCCATGAGTTCAAGACCAGCCTGCAGGAGACAGAAGCAGGAGGATCACTTGAGGCCAGGAGTTTGAGGTTGCAATAAGCTATGATCATGCTACAGCTCTCCAGCCTGGGTGACAGAGTGAGACTGTGTCTCAAAAGATAAAATAAAATAAAATAAAATTTATTAAGTATTTACGGTGAGCAAAGGATTTTACTAAGGCAATAGAAGTTAAAGATATGAAACATCCATAGATAATGCCCTTGAGATCTAAATAACTATGACATAAGGTTTAAAAGGAATTAAGGCGGAGTTGGTAGCTCATGTTTGTAATCCCTGGACTCTGGGAGGCCAAGGCGGGCAGATTGCTTGAGTCCAGGAGTTGGAGACCAGCCTAGATAACATGGTGAAACCCTGTCTCTGCCAAAAATGCAAAAATAATTAACCAGGTGTGGTACTGCATGCCTCTAATCCCAGCTACTCAATGAAAAACTTGCACAATTATATACCCTCTGCCTCCCCTTCAAGAGGGGCACCATCAAAAAAGCAAAATACAGAACCAGCTACTAAAGAGTAG
>NW_016107598.1:2179869-2181378 GCF_001604975.1 Cebus imitator
CCAGCTACTTGGGAGGCCGAGGCAAGAGAATTGCTTGAAACTGGGAGGCGGAGGTTGCAGTGAACTGACTGTGCCAATGCAATCCAGCCTGGGCAATAAGAGTGAAACTTTGTCTCAAAAAAAAAAAAAAAAAAAAGAAGAAAGAAATTATGGCACATCCAATAACTGAAGACATTAAACAAAATGATAAAAATTTCAGTTTGCCCATATGGAAAGATATTGCAGAGGAAAAAAGGCAGATGACATAGCACAGGTGTGGTATGATCTTCCATGTACACAATTGTGTGAGTTTGCAAGTGAACCTTTAGTGTATACATTGAAAAAAAGAATCTGGTACTAAATCTTAACAGTGGTTAGTCCTGGGTATTAGAAATTTAGATGCATTCTATTATTTCATCTTTTATACTTTTCTGTAACTTGTGACTTTTATAATGCAAATATGTAACCTCTATAACTCAATTTGTTTTCACTAAAAATATCTATACATAATAATGCTAAAGATATTTTCTTTTCTTTTCTTTTCTTTTTTTGAAACAGGGTCTCAACTCTGTCACCCAGTGGAGTACAAGGGCTCAATCAAAGCTCACAACAGCCTCAACCTCCTGGGCTCAAGTAATCCTCCCATCTCTCACCTCAGCCTCCTGAGCATCTGTGACCACAGGCATGTACCACCACGCCCAGCTAGTGCTTTTTTTTGAGACAAAGTTTCGCTCTTGTCCAGGCTGGAGTGCAGGAGCGTGATCTCAGCTCACTGCAACCTCTGCCTCCTAGGTTCAAGCAATTCTCCTGCCTTGGTCTCCGTAGCTGGGATTACAGGTGTCCGCCACCACACCCAGCTAATTTTTTGTGTTTTTAGTAGAGATGAGGTTTCACCATGTTGGCCAGGCTGGTCTTGAACTCCTGACCTCAAGTGATCCACCTGCTTCGGCCTCCCAAAGAGCTGGGATTAACGGCATGAGCCACAGCACACGGCCACACCCAGCTAATTTTTTTATTTTTTTGTAGACCCAGGGTTTCACCACGTTGCCCAGGCTGTCCTGAGCTCAAGCAATCCGCCTGCCTTGGCTTCCCAAAATGTTGGGTTTACACGTGTCAGCCATCATGCCCAGCCAATATGTTCTTTAGAAACATTATTTTCAACACACTGACATACAATTTTGAGAATATTTAATTATGATAAAAAATAAATAATTACTTAGCAGGCATTTGGGGACAAGTCTGTTTCACTGTTCCTCTACACATGTTTCTAAGCTCATCAAATTCTTTTATTTGTCCTCTGGAAAAGCTCAAATGCCAAAAATTACAAGGCATAGATTTTACTATTTACAGCCCCAAAAGCATTTTTGAGTACTTTTTAAGTACTCAAAAGCACTTCATAGCAGTCACAGTGGACTGGTAGAGACTAAAGGAACCACAATGAAAAACTTGCACAATTATATACCCTCTGCCTCCCCTTCAAGAGGGGCACCATCAAAAAAGCAAAATACAGAACCAGCTACTAAAGAGTAG
>NW_016107598.1:2183233-2184783 GCF_001604975.1 Cebus imitator
CCAACATGGAGAAATCCTGTCTCTACTAAAAATACAAAATTAGCCAGGCGTGGTGGCACATGTCTGTAATCCCAGCTACTCAGGAGGCTGAGGCAGGAGACTCAGTTGAACCTGGGAGGCAGAGGTTGTGGTGAGCTGAGATCACGCCACTGCACTCTGGACTCAACAAGAGTAAAACTCTGTCTCAAAAAATAAATAAAAATAAAAGATGTACCAATGCACAATCCTATTAGCAGAGGCTCCAAGTCTTCCCGTATTCCCATCAATACTACATATTATTAATAGATATATTTAAAACAACAAATTATTATTCTAAACTTGTATTTTCCAAATAATATACTATTGGTCCAGAATATGAGATAAACAATTAAAAATGAAGAAAACATTATAAACCATAAATTGTGTGTAATGGAGGAAGAAAAAATCTTTTCTTTTAAAATGATTCCACGGAGTAACAGGGAATCCTGAGTTCACCTGAAGTTTGTTGGATATCTACCACAAACAGTACACAGTACTATGAGGCCTTCTGAAGAATGCCAAAGAAAAGGGTTGCCCTGAAGACCTTTCTATATAATTTCAGAAATAAGGAACCCCATAAATTAAATAATTGGAGAATGATTCCCAGCTTATTCAAACAAATGTCCCAGACATTACCCAGTAAATCAGGACATGAAAGGTGTGAGATCTGTTGGAAAAGGACTTATAGATGAAGGGAATCAGGGGTCCATTACCTTTCCTGATTTAACACTGGTATGAAGAATCACAAGTCGGACTTCTAAAAAAGAATAATCAGGGTTTTACTGAAGCACAGCCTGACTGGAACAGTGTGTTGAAAAGGAGTTTGAAAAAACATTGAATAAATAAAATCATCCAAAAAAGGGCATGCAAATGCTTGACTTAGTAATGACTACTTGTAGCTACTATTTCAAACAATCCATAATCACAAATATTACTGCTATCACAAACTGCCTGCTTATCAGGCCAAGGGAGGTGGCTCACACCTGTAATCCCAGCACTTTAGGAGGCTGAGGCAGGTGGATTGCTTGAGCCCAAGAGTTCAAGTCCAGCCTGGCCAACATGGCAAAAACCCTGTCTCCACTAAAAATACAAAAATGAGCTGGGCGTAGTGGTGTGTGTCTGTAGTCCCAGCTACTTAGGTGGCTGAGGCATGAGAATCGCTCAAACCTGGAAGACAGAGGTTGTAGTGAGCCAAGATTGTGCTACAGCACTCCACCCTGGGCAACAGAGTGAGACTCCATCTCAAAACAAAAACAAACCAAAACAAAACAGAACAGCTTTTCTGACTGCTTTTGTACATCTGCTTCAGAGAGCTAAATTTAGCATATAGATGTGTTGCTTGCCAGCCAGGTCAGTTTCAGCAGTGTATCATTTTTGCTGTTTGGTAGTATATGCACAATTGTGTAAATATTTTCATGTACTTTATAAAAGTGAGTGAAGCCGGGCGCGGTGGCTCACGCCTGTAATCCCAGCACTTTGGGAGGCCGAGGCGGGTGGATCACGAGGTCAAGAGATCGAGACCATCCTGGTCA
>NW_016107598.1:2187008-2189454 GCF_001604975.1 Cebus imitator
AAAAAAAAAACTCAGCCAGGCACGGTAATCCCAGCACTTTGGGAGGCCGAGGCAGGCAGATCGTGAGGTCAGGAGTTTGAGACCAGTCTGGCCAACATAGTGAAACCCCCTCTCTACAAAAAACACACAAAATTAGCTGGGTGTGGTGGCAGGCACCTGTAATCCCAGCTACTCAGGAGGCTGACACAGGAGAATCACATGAACCCAGGAGGCAGAGGTTGCAGTGAGCTGAGATTGCACCATTGCACTTCAGCCTGGGTGACAGTGCGAGACTGTCTCAAAAAAACAAAACAACTCAAGCATAAAGCGATAACTTGTGCAACATCACATGACTACTGAGTAGTGAGGTTAGGAACTGAATCCAGGTCCATGCCACAAAATCTATACTTTTAACCACTATCCTCTATTACCTCTAAATTAATGACCATCACAGTAGCCAAAAGCGCGAATTGCCAAATCAATCCCGTTATTGTATTAATTCCTTTACTGTTCTGAAATATACCCCATATTGAGAGCAATAAAGTTTTCCATAGTCTAATTAATATCCACCCAACTCAAACAGACTCATTAAGTATCCAGCAAATTTCTTCACAGTCATTTTGAATTCTGTTTCAAAATTCTATTTAGAAATTTTTAAATCTCAAGGCCTCATTCAAAAAAAAAAAAAAAAAAAAAGACGTTTCCAAATCTCCACAGCAAATATACTTTTGTAGTCAGAAAAAAGTCTTAAGAAATCCAACTCAGCTTCACTTTAAAAAGCACAAAAAAATTATTATAAATTGCGATTAATAACTTGCCTGTCACTCAAACCATATAAATATCCAAAAAATGATAATGGAGAGTAGGAGTGTGGATGAAAAAGAAAATAGACCAAAAGCTGGACATTTAGTTTAAGAACAAGGAATCTGGCCGGGCGCGGTGGCTCAAGCCTGTAATCCCAGCACTTTGAGAGGCCGAGGCGGGTGGATCACGAGGTCAAGAGATTGAGACCATCCTGGTCAACATGGTGACACCCCGTCTCTACTAAAAATACAAAAAAAATTAGCTGGGCATGGTGGCACGTGCCTGTAATCCCAGCTACTCAGGAGGCTGAGGCAGGAGAATTGCCTGAACCCAGGAGGCGGAGGTTGCAGTGAGCTGAGATTGGGCCATTGCACTCCAGCCTGGGTAACAAGAGCGAAACTCCGTCTCAAAAAAAAAAAAAAAGAACAAGGAATCTGACTTAGATCATAAATTCTATTCAAAAAAATCTGTCTGAAACACTTTACAGAGTAAAGGCAATACATGCAAATAACACTTTCTTTTGAAATACGATACTACTGCTGTCTTTTAAGCTAATTTCAATTTATAGGCCATCCCCAGCTTATGATGGTTCAACTTATGATATTTGAACTTTACAACGGTGAGAAAGTGATATGCATTCAGTAGAAACCCTACTTCAAATTTTGAATTTTGATCTTTTCCCGAGCTAGCAATATGCCGGATGATCCTCTCTCACAATGCCAGGCAGCAGCAGTGAGCCTCAGCTCCCAGTCAGCCACACCATCAGCCACAGATCAGGATAAACCAATACGCTACAGGGGACGGTGCCGCCAGATGATTTTGTACAACTGTTGGCTAATTTAAGTGTTCTAAGCATGTTTATGGCAGACTAGGCTAAGCTATTTAAGCTATTAGGTTTGGTAGAGTAGGTGTATTAAATGCATTTCCATTTTATGGTATTTTCAACTTAGGGCGGGTTTCTCAGGACATAACCCCATCTTAATTCAAGGGGTATCTGTAGTCACTTGAGACAATATGAGTCAGAATTTCATTCTTTAAAAATTTTCTTTAAAGTGTCAAAACTTTTATTAACATAAACATTTCTAATTAAGTAAGCTTGTTAAGGGTAAATGTGTTGTAAACTGAGTCACAGCTACAGTTGGTGTTGTTGTTAAACATTCGATAATACTGTAGGTAATACTATAGCCTGTCCTTCATGTATATGGACGTTTGTATACACAACATGTATTGAGGAATTTCTTCAAAAAAATCTTTTTTTTTTGAGATGTTGTTTTGCTCTTGTTGCCCTGGCTGGGGTGCCATGGTGTGACCTCAGCTCACTGCAACCTCCGCCTCCTGGGTTCAAGCGATTCTTCTGCCTCAGCCTTCCAAGTACCTGGGATTACAGGCACCGGCCACTGCACTCGGCTAATGTTTTGTAATCCCAGCACTTTGGGAGGCCGAGGTGGGCAGGGTCACCTGAGATCAGGAGTTGGAGACCAGCCTAGCCAACATGGTGAAACCTCGTCTCTACTGAAAATACAAAAATTAGCAGGGCACAGCATAATCCCAGTTACTAGGGAGGCTGAGGCAGGAGAATCACTTGAACCCAGGGGGCGGAGGTTGCAGTGAGCTGAGAACGCACCACTACACTCCAGCCTGGGTGACAGAGAGGCTCTGTCTC
>NW_016107598.1:2189514-2196631 GCF_001604975.1 Cebus imitator
AAAAAAAAAGAAAGAAAAGAAAAAAGAAATAAAGCTTTATTATTTTCCTGATCCTAGAATTATATGCACTTGTTTCAAGAATGTTACTCCAAGAAATTCAGCTACACATAAGCACATGGCTTTAAAAAAAAAAAATCAAGAAAACAAAACATATCACTTCATCTCAGTAATAACACCACTTCTGAAATTAATATAATGATGCTTAAAGATCTAAATGAAGTGTTCTGCTTCTATTCTTGAGAAAAACAAAGGACACATGTTCTCTAAAATTTTCGTGGTGCTTTAAAAGTTCCTTTACTTTGAAACTCCACTTACTTCCAACATTGCTTTGGTTAAAAAAGAAAGAAAGAAAAGAAAAGAAAAAAAAAGAAAAGAAAAGAAAAGAAATCCTACTATGCTTTCAGAAACTTAAAAAAAAAAAGAGTATCTCTGAGAGGTCAATGGTGGTACATGAAAAGGCAAAATGAATTTTCCATAAACAAGCCTGCTCCTCTAGTGCTGACATGGCACAAGCAAAGTAAGCCAGGATTCTAACTCTTAATGGAAATTAGGGTACAGACTTAAGCCAGAATATGTAATCTGGAAAAGTGTAAATCTGATTAATGCATC
Source organism: Cebus imitator (assembly GCF_001604975.1). Taxonomy (NCBI): domain Eukaryota; kingdom Metazoa; phylum Chordata; class Mammalia; order Primates; family Cebidae; genus Cebus; species Cebus imitator. The sequence continues at coordinate 2,190,124 of NW_016107598.1, forward strand.
TCTGGGGTGGGTGGAAGGCTCAATTGAAAGAGTGATGGGCCAGGCTCACGTCTGCAATCCCAGCACTTTTGGAGGCCGATGTGGGTGGATCACCTGAGGTCAGGAGTTGGAGAGCAGCCTGACCAACATAGAGAAACCTCGTTCTCTACTAAAAATACAAAATTAGATGGGCGTGGTGGCGCATGCCTGTAATCCCAGCTCTTCAAGAGGCTGAGGCAGGAGAATCACTTGAACCTGGGAGGCGGAGGTTGCAGTGAGACAAGATCATGCCATTGCACTCCAGCCTGGGCAAAAAGAGCCAAAACTCCGTCTCAAAAAAAAAAAAAAAGAAAAGAAAATGATGAGTGATGGTAGTCACAATCTCTTAAGCATGAGGAACTCAAACATTTTCTTCCTTCTACATTCCTGTTAGTAAAGGAACCCAGCTTCTGCAGCCAGAAGCCAGGGAGTCATCTCAGGCACCATCTCACCTTCATCCTCTAGCTACCCCCAGCCTGTCAAGTCATCCGGTACATTCTACTTTTCCAGGAACTGTTCCTTTTGTGTTCACTCTCACTGCCTTAGTTTGAGATTGTCGTCTCTTACTCGTCTCATTTTAATAGTTATAGTTAGAGGTCCCTGAGAGCTTATATCCTTCTGATTCATCCACTACACTGTTTCCAGAGTGATCATTCCAATAAAAATCTTATTTCATGTTACTCCCAGATATAAAGCACCAGTAGCTTTTCACTACAGAATCAAGTCCAGGCTTTTCAGTATGAGTAAGAAGATTTCCACAGTCAAGCCCCTGCTTATCTTTCCAGCCTTGCTGCCGGTTATGCCAAACAGAAGCCCCACTTTGATCCCATTTGCTATTCCCTGGCTTGGCCTGCTCACTATGTATTGTTTGAAATGCCCTCCCTATGTTAGTCTAGTGACCACCTAGTTATCTCTTAAGGTCTCACTTAATGAAGCCTCTCCTGTGGAATCAATCTTAGGCTCTTGCCTTTAGGGGAAATCTGTTTACAAGTAAACATGTTGTAGATTTGCTTCTGGCTTTTAAAAATAAGAGTATATAAAACAAAAGAGAGATCATCTCACTGACCACCAATAAGCATTGAGATAATGAAGTGAATATTTTTATTCTCATTTATTTAAGGGTTAAAGAAGGCAGAAACTCTAGGTCCAGGCCTATACTGTGGACTGCTCAGTGAAGGGCCAGGAATTCTGGTTTTAAGAAAATAAAATGCGGAAACCACAGAGCATCTATTGCTGAGTACACAGTCAGTCTCCATCATTTTAAGAGGAAACATTATGCTGTTTGCCTATTTTCTTTTGTGGGAGTGAGGAGACTCCACTCTAGGATTTGTGTGGTCAGATGTTTTTTCCCTCTATGAATCAACCTGGGAAGTAGTCTGAATACTCCTGTGTCCAGACATCAGGAGTTCCATTTTGTCAATAAGGTGAGATTCACATAATCATTGGCCTGGTGACCACCACTTAAATGCTTATAGCTAAATTAAATCTAATAACTGTCAGTGGTATTAAAATTAAAGTAGATATTTCTTGGGACCAAATAACTGTTTATCCAGAGTTTACTGATAGAGCAAGAAAATAATACCCATAGGCTTTCACAGGCCTATGCTTTCCTTCATTATTTTCATTTCTAATAATTTAAAATAATGGCTTTTCTTGCCCAATTTAAGGCAAAATTCTAAAATGCACTGTCAGGATTTCTCTATTTTTTCCCAAATCCTCTATAGTTGATTAAAGGTCTTGGAAACTCTTTATATATCTGATTTCTTTAATCAGCAGAGATATAGCTTACTGCTTTGGTTACAGCTCTCACACATTTTCCATATTAGTGAGAAATGTGTTGCTACAGATTTCTCTACGAAGAATTCAAATGGTCCTACCTCAAACACTTATATGGACTAAACAGCTCACTTTTGCTTACCCATGGAAATCTTGCTCAAAAAACATATATTCGAAGTACTAAAATTGTTAAAAATTATTTTTGAGACACTGATAAACTAGGTTTCATAATTAAAGGAATATTTCATACTGTGTGACTCTCAAAATGGATGGGAATATGTTTTTTCAAACAAAATATGTAAACTGAGGCAGTTGCCAGAAGACCTGTTGGTAGCCTTCAAAAACTGTATTTTCTTCCCTAGACTTTTAAAGCTTTGGAGGCTGTTTTAAGTAGTACTGGAATTGTTGGATGTAAGGATGTTTTGATGAAAATACAGAATAAAAAATAATAAAGGAAATAGTACTGGCATTGTATAGAATTTCAGCTGATGTCTTACAACTTGTGCATGTAACGGAACTTACAACCAAAGAAAGCTGTCCAATTAACAAACCAATTGTTAAAAGATGCAAACGGTCTTAAAAACCACTTAAACATTGTTCTTAAAGACACACCCAAAATGACTGCTTTGTGTTCTGTGATATTAACCACTCCTAAAACTTTCTCAAGGCTAAGGCTGACTGGGAAGATAAAATCCTTATTAAACACAATGGGTGATATCTGAGTCATGATAAGATTTCAACTCAAGGTCAAAGGCAGAGAATCACCTTTCCTAACCCCATCTGCTAGGTACAATCCACCTCTGGTCTTCTCTTTACTGTAGATGCTCCTATCAGGCAGATGTTTATAAAGAATTTCTCCCAACATGTAAGCATTTTTTTTTTCCATCAGTATAAGGACAGAGGATAAACCCTAGCTAAGACACCACTGTACTAAAAACAAAACAATTTGTAGCTATGACTCAAATCCTCTTTCTGCGGCATTAAGAAAATTAAAGGGTAGAAGTGGAAAACCTCTCATGAATTAGGAATAGTCCTGGAAAAAAGTCACAAGTCAAGAGACCACAAAGATCTCAGAGGTACTGACGGTGGAAATCTCAAATGGATCATAATAGTTACCACAAATAATTTATAAAAAGCAATGGCCAATATATTCCAATATTACCATTCTACAGGGATCCCATATTAAACATATTTAATCTTTCCAAGGCATTATGCTTTTTTAGGCATCCATATTCAATAAATAAACACTGAATGTTATTTTCTCATCTAACCTAATAATCCATATTGTTAAAAAAGATAATATTTTATCAAATATTTTCTAGATGTCATAACCTGCTTAATATTATATCCTCATGTCAGGATATCCCCTGGTGTTTCTACTGTGTTAATCATGTACAATCCTATAACTATCATCACGTTGTCTTAACTTAGTGTTATAAATCACTACAATTTTTATAACATCTTCATATATGAACAAAATTAATAGCCTTTTCATTATTGATTAGGATCAGATGTGGTAAGTGACCTCAAATGTTTTCTTTAGAGGCTTAAAGACAAAGAACTCCAAACAAGTATCCAGCATCTTTTGAAAGGATACCTCAAGGTGTAGGAAAAAAATTATTTTTTCCCCCATGAGCAAGGGAAGGGGAGCTAGGTGGTAAGTAAGGACGCAAGGTTTTCAGGACTGTTAACAGTTGAGAGTATAGGTTCTTTCTACCTCTCCCGGATCCTCCCAGCCCTCCCCTATAACAATGAGGATGCTGGGGAGATAACTAGCAGACAGGATCTGACCATACCTTCATGGGTAGGCTCTGGGTCAGGTGTAAGTGAGATGTCATCCAGCTCCCGCAGGCAGAGCCATTCTCCATCCATGGACACTCGGAATTTGCAAAGGTAGATGGTCTCCATGGCAGCCTGTGTGATCTTGTCAGTGGTGGGGGTTGGCATATCGGTCGGAGGCGTCAGGGCAGACATGATGACTCAGCTGGGACCACAACACACACACAGACACACACACACAGACACACACACACACACCCCACAAAAATAAATATAACCTCCTCTCCAAAAACACCCAATACAAAGCTCTGAAACAAAGCTTTCAAGAAAAAGGGTGGGGGAGGTTTAAAAAAACAAAAAAAAAGGAAAATATCTTATAGTTTAAGAACCAACTGCTCAAGATAAACAATTCTACACTATCTTATAGACAGTTCCTACCACATAGCAAAATAAGATGATGCTTGTCTTCTCCCAGCTTCCTCTCCTTTTATCTTCCCTTCCCTGCCCCCACCTTTTTTTTCAGCTGAGCTATAGGCTTTAAATCCTGCACAGCCGATGCTGCCTTAGATGGCTTTAAAAATCTGGTCTCGATATGAATAAGTGAAAAATCCTCCTCCTTTGTGCAGAAAAAAAAAATGTAAAAGAAAAGCCTGAACAAAAAATAAACCTATATTTTCAATGTAGCTTAAAAAAAAAATCCTGAGCTGCAGAAATCACTTCCAGGATCTGCTCAGATAAGCTGGGATGCATAGGATTGGCCGTGCGCAGTAAGCAGGGTGTTGACCAAAATGGCTGACTAATGAACTGAACTGAAAATTCAGGCCCATGTGACCAGCTGCTCTGAACGTAGGGCAAGCAGTTCCCAGGATGCTTTATAGATGCTGCTGATGCTGGGAGAGCAATTAGGCTGCTCTCTCTCATCCTGTACAACCCACTTCCAGACTGTGCTAGTCAAACTGTGATCAGACATAACACAATGCACATATCCTCATCAATTCCTCTTACTTTGGGATCAAGGACTGAATAAAAGGAGGACAATTTATACTGGATAATAATCTATAGTAAAGATGGTAAAAGAGGCAGTTGATTATTTAACAACCACATAATTCACCTCTATTATTCTTATCTACATAGCTATTAAAATTCTTTACTATGCTAAATGTTACATTTTAAGAAATGCTAAAGCATAAAAAATTGAGGCTCTCAGAAGAAAAAAAAAGAGGGAAAAAAGCTAAAGCAGATTTTCAATTTAAATATGTTATTCTTGGGCATTTGTGATTTCCTTCTTCAAGGTACAAAAACCTGACCTTTTAGGTTAAGCAGAAATGCAAGAAAAAACTTGAAGTTAAAAAAGTAAAATCTTAATGGCAATTTACCTTTTTTTTTTATTTTGTTGTATTTATCAAGTTTCTATATTAGCATGAAATATGTTTCTATGCAGAAAATTAAAACCATGTTATGTTTTTAAAATCCTCCCATTCGATAACATACTGAAGACACATTATCGTATTTTCTTAAATCAACTCATACACACACACAAGCGTGTGTGTACACACACACACACACACACAGTCCTATATTATCCAATGAGGCATTTATACCTTGGTAGCAAAAAGGCAGGTACTTGCTTTATGAACTACTTAAGTTACAAGGAGAAGAATGATAAGAATTTTCTTTGAAAATGTTTTGGATGGTTGAAAGCAAGCATTTGTTTGTTTTTGTATTTAAGGGTTCCAGTTTTGAGGAGGAGCATACAAGAAATATGATCTGAGACTAATTATTCCTCTCTGGGTATTATCAGAAGGACATCTTGATTTACCTAATTTCTAAAAACTAAAAGAAAAAATTCTCCTTGAGTATTGTTAAAATCTCTAATGCTTCATCCCAATTTGAGACTGAACTCAAATAAAAAAAAAAATGCTAAGAATCAAATTCTGTAGAGAAACTGGCATTTTCATTTTGTTAGAAGGAGGGGCCGAATGGCCAGGAGTGGTTGGCTCATGCCTGTAATTCCAGCACTTTGGGAGACCGAGGCAGGAGGATCACCTGAGGTCAGGAGTTTGAGACCAGCCTAGCCAACGTGGTGAAACCCCATCTCTACTAAAAATATGGAAAAATTAGCTGGGCATGGTGGTACACGCCTGTAATCCCAGCACTTTGGAAGGCCGAGGCAGGCAAATGGCTTGAGCTCAGGAGTTTGAAACCAGCCTGGGCAACATGGCAAAAGCCCATCTCTACAAAAATCAAAATTAGCCGGGCATGGTGGCATGGACATGTGGTCCTAGCTACTTGGGAGACTAAGGTGGGAGAATCACATGAGCCCAGAAGGGCTGCAGTGAGCCTAGATTGCACTACTGCACTGCAGCCTGGGAGACACAGCGAGACCTTGTCTCAAAATAAAAATAAAAAAATAAGTAGACTGTACTATATAACTATATACTGGTACAATGTAAGAAGGCATATCTATAGGCTTATTTATAATTGGGGAAAATCAGTAAGTTACTAAGGAAAGCAAAATATTCCTGGTTTTATTTCTATCTCATTCTCTCTCATCATCACCCTACATCTGGACTCAGAGCCACTCATTCATTCAACAAATATTCATTCACTAACAGGTGCTCCACATGCCAGGCAGCAATCCAGGCATTATGCACACAGCAGTAAGACAGGAATACCTTTTCCAGGAAGCAGAGTTTACATATCCAAATACTGAACACAAGCTTTCATTTAACATATTCTCATTTAATTACAGTTCAATTCCTTTCTAGCCAAAAATATTCCCATCTTATACATCAGTACATAAAGGGGACAGTTTATAGATTCACTTTATACCATGTAATACTTAAAGACATAGTAAGTAGTCATTAAAAACTTCGGATTACATGGGATGTTCCTGAAACCACAATTCCAAACAGCCCTAGCTATCTGGACTTGT
>NW_016107598.1:2197083-2205999 GCF_001604975.1 Cebus imitator
GGCTAATTTTTTGTATTTTTAGTAGAGACAGGGTTTCACCATATTGACCAGGTTGGTCTTGAACTCCTGACCTTGTGATCTACCTGCCTCGGCCTCCCAAAGTGCTGGGATTATAGGCCTGAGCCACTGTGCCAGGCCACTGATACATTCTTAAACTATAACAAGGAACATGTGAATAAATCTGAATGCCACGTGTCTGACTGGGGTCTAAAATGTGAATTCAGCCTTGTCACAAACCATGGCAATCTCTTCATCAGCCAGTAAGCATTTACTAACTTGAACAGATCTAGATTGATTGCAACATACTAACCCAACAGGAACATCAAGGTAAGTAAGAAACTTGGTTAACATTCCTTCCGAAGATCCATACCACCCTACCTCTCTCCAGGTAGAGGACACAGAGAGGCAAGCCCAAACCAACTAAACTTTTGTCAAGGAAAGAAAAACATGCCTGTGTTGGTATCCTTGAAGTTCCCGTATTTACCAGTTTGAGGTGTTAGCAGCCATTTCAGAAATAAGACCCGGGGTGGACAAGAAAACCTGTACTTCTAGGCCAGGTGCGGTGGCTCACATCCATAATCCTAGCACTTTGGGAGGCGAGGCAGGCAGATCACCTGAGGTCATGAGTTCGAGACCAGCCTGGCCAACATGGCGAAACTCTGTCTCTACTAAAAGTACAAAAATTAGCAGGGTGTGATGGCAGGTGCCTGTAGTCCCTGCTACTCGGGAGGGTGAGGCAGGAGAACTGCTTGAACCTGGGAGGCGGAGGTTGCAGTGAGTGAGCCGAGATCGTGCCACTGTACTCCCGCCCGGGCGATAAGAGCAAGACTTGGTCTCACCAAAAAACCCAAAAAAAAAAAAAAAAAAAAACACAAAAAAAAAAAAAAAAAAAAATTAATAGGCCTATGTGAAGTTCAAATCCAAAAAATACTCTGTTCTAGCTGTGTAAACAGTCTGTATTTTCCACATTATGATTTATTCAAAGCAAGTAAGATTCATACTTCAAAGTCAGAAGTTACATTCCTCTTGAAGGATATTCGTACTCAGTTGCTAATATAAGACGAAGATTTACTTGACAGGCTCAATGTCTCTGTTACATATTGTGGAAAAATTACTTAAAGTAGCTATCATTTATTAAATTTAAATTTCCATTTTCTGTTAAGTGCTTTACAAACACCAGGTCAAGTCTTCACAAAAAACACTGCAAAGTCGAGATTGATACCTTCTCTTTACATACAATGAAAGTTCAGTCACGTAACTGGCCCAGAATCACACAATTAGCAAGTAGCAGATCTGTTATTCCAAGCTACTTCCGTCTAGATGCCTCCAAAGTCCATGTTCCTCCTACACTCCGTAGCTTCAGCACTCTATCCTAACTCTTCCACCTCCCTGGACATTAAATTTTACTCAGAGAAAATAATAAGAAATTACACACACACACACACACACACACACACACACACACACACACACACAGAGGCAAACTTTCCTCATGAAATTCCCTAAACATGAATTTCAACAAATTTAAGATTTGAAGAAATTTTTTTATCAGCTTTCATACTTCACACCTTAATGCTGCACAACCCATATATTCCCCTAGGCCCTGCAACTTACATATTTAGGTCAGGCTCTTAAAAGGCGGGCAAATTCTGACAAACTGAGAACATAGCATGGATTTTTCCTGTCATGTGCTTGCAATGGGTAGACCAAATGCTTCCACTATGTACTTGGTTCACTCTCCTACCACTCTGTCACTGAGTTCTCTCCACATTTACATACTAGTTGGACACATTAAGGACACCTGATACATTCTGAAATAGGCAAAGATAATGAAGGGGGGAATCATTTTCTAAAATGATGCATGGTGCACTTTTTAAAAATAGCAAATTCAATGTATAATTTTAAATCTTTAAAGAATATAACCAATATCCCTAAACCCTTGCTTGACTGGAGAAATGGACCAACACACGTACTTATGTGCTCCTCTTGCTTCTAAAATCCTGCCTCTCATTTCAAGGCAACCCTTCTGAATTTTGTGTAAATCATTTTCTTATTTTAAAAATACTGTCACATATACATGAAGGTCTAGTGAAATATTTAGTTTCAGTTTTTTTCAACTTTCTTATAGAAAGTGTTTCATGCTCCATAAAACTTTCTAAGTCTTTCACTAATGCTGTATTGTTCTTTCTTTCCCTCCCTCCCTTCTTTTTCTTCCTCCCTCCCCCACCCCTTCCTCTCTCTCTCCTCTCTTTTCTCCTCTCTCTCTCTCTCTCTGTCTTCCAGGCTGGAGTACAGAGTCGAGGTGTGATCTTGGGTCACTGAAACCCACACTTCCCAGGTTCAAGCAATTCTCCTGCCTCAGTCTCCCAACTAGCTGGCATTACAGGCACCCACCACCCAGGCCTGGCTAATTTTTGTATTTTTAGTAGAGACGGGGTTTCACCATGTTGGCCAGGCTGGTCTCGAACTCCTGATCTCAGGTGATCTGCCCACCTCGGCCTCCCAAAGTGCTGGGATTACAGACATTAGCCACCGCACCTGGCCTTCAATGCAGTATTTTCTAAGATTCACTTAAACCGTAGTCTGTATATGTAGTTTATCCTTTCGGCTGCTGTATTATAGGTAATGTTCCAATGTATGTGCAAAAACATTATTTTATCGGCCGGGCACAGTTCAAGCGATTCTCCTGCCTCAGCCTCCCAAGTAGCTGGGACTACAGGCACGCACCACCGCACCCAGGGAATTTTTTATATTTTTAGTAGCGGTGGGGTTTCACTGTGTTGGCCAGGATGGTCTCGATCTCCTGACCTTGTGATCCGCCTCCTTGGCCTCCCAAAGTGCTGGGATTACACGTGTGAGTCGCTGCGCCTGGCCTTCTGATTTATTTTCATGCTGGTGGGCAACTCGGTTATTTCTGATTTTCATAACGCAGAATAGAAACTTCTTCCTAAAATTTGTCAAGTTGTGCAACTAAATTTGTAAAGCTGACAAAATTCTATCTGGCAGCTTCCTGAATCATAGTTTCATAATTTAAGAAGAAAAATCTCATTTTCCCCCTATTTCACTAGTTGCTGTTCGCATGAAAGGGTATCTTTTTTTTTTTGAGACAGAGGCTTCTCTCTGCTGGGTTATGGTGCAGTGGTGCAATCTCAGCTCACTACAATGTCTGCCTCCTGGGTTCAAGCGATTCTTCTGCTTCAGTCTCCTGAGTAGCTGGGATTACAGGCAAATGCCACCACACCTGGCTAATTTTTGTGTTTTTAGTAGAGACAGGGTTTTACCATGTTGGCCAGGCTGGTCTTGAACTCCTAACCTGAAAAGATCCATGCACCTCGCCCTCCCAAAGTGCTGGGATTATAGGCATGAGCTACCACATCCGGCCATGAAAGGGTATCCTTGATGAATCATCATCATGATGACATTGGTGGAAAGTCCAGATGTTTCTGTTAAATTATGATTACTGAACTCTATGATCATGGTTATTTCACATGCTCCAGTACACCCTCCCACCTCCTTTCCCAGAACCACAATCTATTATGTCTACCCCGATTTCAAGATTTCTTCAATTTTAGGGTTACACACTTGGTAGGCTCAGTGTCACTTTACAGACATTAACCAAGGCTGACAATAACTATAAAATGATTATACTCAAAAAGTTGAGCTATCATTATTTTGTTAGAAACAAACACCACCAAGAGTATTATAATGTATCATCTTTTCAGTTGTCAAAATTAACCAGCATAACATTAAAAATAACCTGCACTCTGAAATGTAAAACTGATTTCATGGCTCGGTAGCTATAGGCAATAATTTACAGATGTAAAGCTCAATAATTTACAAATGTAAAACTATCAAAAACTTAGATGACCTTGGGAAATTTAGCCTCCTCTTGCCTCAGTTTACTCAGTTGTAAAATAAAACTGAATAGCTCCACAAAGACCAGAAATTCCACCAAATAAATTTGCATTTTGAACACCACTTGCATATCTGCTCAAAATAGTACCTACCAAATACCAGACTCTCAATAGATACTTGCTGGTATAGATATGTATATAGCCTTGCAATGGTATTTTTCCATCTTCATGTTTTACTTCAATCATGAAAACCCCCAAGTTCTATAAAATCAAACTATATTTATGACCCAACAAACAGGTCATTCTAACACTGGTTTCATTCATGTATACATAACAGATTCATTCATTCAGCATGTACAGGGCACTTCCTATATGCTAGTCAATAGGTATGCAGAAGAAATAACAAGGCAACAGACAAGAAATAGACAATTTTAGGTATTTAGGAAAGTCTTAATGTCTGTCATAAATGCATCTATTCAGCGTTGTTTACATATACAACTTTTTTTTTCTATCAGATTGGTGACTCTTGAATTTCATTCATTTACTCATTTTTAGTAAATAAGGGCATTAGTGAGCAGAACATGGAACTAGAGAGCTGTTGCCTGAAGAGGTAGGTGCCTCCAATCTAGGACCCAATTCCAATTATGGGAGGCGATGAAGGAGTGTAACTGAGTACTGTGGACTTTGGAGTCAGCATGCTCACAGTGAATCCCAGGTCCACCACTTAGATGCTGAGTAACCTCAGCAAATTACTTTTCTGTCCCCATTTCTACACTGACCAAATGGAAATAACATTAACTATTTCGGAGTTAAATGCTTCGCATGGCACTTCACACAAAGTAAGCAGTAAGTAAATGTCTCCATAACTGCACTATAATAAGTGCTTCCGCTTTGAGAGTTCTGGAAAAAAAACCTATCATCACATAAAATTAAAGTAAGGATAAATGTTTATGGGACAGAGGCAGAGGAAAGTAAAAAGGAGATGTGAGAAGAGGGTTAAAGTGGTGTCTCTCACATTTTGAGGAAGGAAGAGAGATGGGTCAGAATTTTACCATTATTCACCTCAAGTGACCAGATTTCCTAAGTTCGTAAAAAAGACAGCAGAAGTAGATAAATGTCTGTGGAGAGTCCCTAACAGATTCTAAAGTTAGAAGAATCATACTCTAAAAGGTGACATGCTACAACTTAGGCTTTTTATCTGCTTTTTGCTGTCTTGGCCTGCCAAACTCTCCTTTCCCACACATCACAAGGTTCCCACACCATTCTTCCAAACTTGCCCAGGTCTGCCCCACTGCTCCCTCTGACATACTGAGTGTTGTGTCCGCTTGGTAGGGAGCATGTCACATAAAAAAGGCTTTGCCAAGAGAGGAATGCCACCTTGGCCAGCGGCCCTTAGAAGTTTTACGGAGACTAAGAACCTTTTCACAATTATTCAAATATTGTAGGGGGCATGGCCATATTGCTACTTACATTCTTAAGTACCACCGCTTTGTTAACTCTAAAAATGTTTCCTGGCCAGATGCAATAGCTCACTTGTAATCCCAACACGTTGGGAGGTCGAGGCAGGCTGATCCCTTGAGGTCAGGAATTCAAGACCAGCCTGGCCAACATGGCGAAACCCCACTTCTACTAAAATACAAAAATTCGCTGGGTGTGGTGGTGCATGCCTATAGTCCCTGCTACTCAGGAGACTAAGGCAGGAGAATCGCTTGAATTGGGAGGCAGAGGTTGCAATGAGCCAAGATTGAGCCATCATACTCCAGCCTGGGCAACAAGAATGAGACCCCCTCTCAAAAATCAAAACAAAACAAAACAAAATTCCTTTCAAACAATTTCAAACCAATTTTTTAATGCTTATGGTGTGCTACTGATTTACCACAACAAATTTTATAGCTCATAATCTGAGCTGCTTCACACAGTAGGGAATGTGTTTCAGTATTAGTAAGGCTTGGGTAGACATGTAATAGGTGTGATGTCCTGCAAAATTCACTAAAAATGGGATTCTACTTTTATTTATGTTGACTGCAGGTTGCGTATTATGCAATGATAAAGGGGCAGCCCATTTTTTGGTTAGTTCTTTTAATTATTTAAGGAATTTTGAAAAATATTGCCACAAGAAAATTATTTCATCCAGTTTTTTCTGCTACACTTCCATCATCATACATCTAGACTTTTTACTATCTATAGCCCATATTAGAAAAATATGTTCTCTTAGCTTTTTGATAAAATCCTACCTCTTTAACATGCAGATTTCTATGAAAAATTAAACAAAAACGGAAGATACAAGACAGAATATAGTCACAGGTGAATATATTTTGAGGCCAATACTTGTCTTTCAGCCCCCAAGTTGCTTTCTTTGTTCCTCTGCTATCCCCACTGCCCAGCAATCTTAACTGCTCTCCACCCAAACCAGCTTCTTTAAGACCTTGGTGAAAGAAATAATGATTAAGAACATGAACTTTGAAGGCAGACTACCGAGGAATATGAATTCATTCCCTGGCTTCAGTTTAACAAATTGCTAAGTACTATTACATGTGAAGTTTCTAGCTCTCTGCACAGCACACAAAAACATCCCACAAATGGTGGCCACTAGTATTGTTATCTTACAGTCACATTCTTTATTGGTAATTGTTCGGGTTCCAGAACTACAAAAAACATTTGTTATATGATGAGAGCCTTTTAGGACCCTCTAGTGTCCAGAATGAAACTAAGATGAGAAGAAAAAAGAAAACTGTCTACAAAGAATAAGTCTATGATTATCAGTAGGGGAGCAACAAAAGGATGCCTCAAAGATTACACCCAATATTCTGAATTGTTGCTCTGTCAATAAGAGTGATTTGACTTTTTGATAATGCCAGGCCAGAAGAACAAGTGCAACAAAAAAGGTGGCAGCAGAAGAGACGGGGGTGGGGGGCAACTGTCTCAGAAGACAAACTGTGAAAGTACCGGCAGCCCTGCTCTCAGAAAGAGTCAGGAAAGCAGAATCAGGGAGGCAAGCAGAGAGTTTAGTCATAAGGAAGGAAATGGGGGCATGACCCAGCTAACCTGTCCCTCGGTAGCTCAGGAGGGCCGAGGTCACATCAGCTGTGTGTGGAAGGAGCCAGCTGTACGGAGACACTGAACAGCTCAACTTCAGATCTCTGGTAGTCACTTATGTACAATTATATACCCTTGGAAAGATGCTACATTTCTGAGGCTTGTGTGTGTGGGTGGGTGCTTTTAATCTGCTATTTGACAAAAGGCACTTAATGGATCAGAAAATGGCTCTTTGCCTTCTTAATATGGTTAGAAAACAGAAGAGGGCTGACAGATTTATGAATCACAGAATGGTAAATGGGGACACTGATCTACATTGAAAATACCGAAAAATCCATGTTTTAAAAAGTCACACATCACTCTGCTGTTTCCAAAACTACTAGTATGAAGGTAACTATGTCCAGATCGTTTGGGGTTCTGAAAGTTTGACCATTTCCCTCATATATTCCAGCTTGGGCAGATGCCTCTATGTTTACAAAACACAATAAAGTAGGTTTGCCTTTTCAAAGTTTAAAAAAGCATACAGCAGGTAAACTGATTAACATGTTTGAGGCTGGGCATGGTAGTTCATGCTTGTAATCCCAGCACTTTGGAAGGCTGAGGCAGGAGTTTTGCCTGAGCCCAGGAGTCCAAGACCAGCCTGGACAACACAGTGAGATCTCATTTCTTTTTAAAAAAAATTGTTGTTATTTTTGAGACAAGAGTCTCGCTCTGTGGCCCAGACTGGAGTGCAGTGACACAACCTCAGCTCACTGAAACCTCTGCCTCCCGGGTTCAAGCGATTCTCCTGCCTCAGCTTCCCCAGTAGCTGGGATTATAGGCATGCCACCACGCATGGTTAACTTTTTTGTATTTTTAGTAGAGACAGAGTTTCACCATGTCGGCCAGGCTGGTCTTGAACTCCTGACCTCAAGTGATCCACCTGTCTCGGCCTCCCAAACTGCTGAGATTACAGGCATGAGTCACCATGCCCAATCTTTGACATATATATGTCTTTATAAAAAAGGTTTTTTTAAAATAAATAAAACAAAACAAAAAACATGTGTTAAACCCCTGACCAGGTATACTGTTTTCTAGAGCACTATTAAACAATTAAAAAAGAAGAGAGACAATAATAGAAATGTCCACAGAGGATAAACTATGTATATTTTACACAAACACATATATAATCTATATATACAAACACGTATACATACAATAAATATATATGTCTGTATACCTGTATCTATATTAATGAAACTGTGTGCATAAAGTTAATTTTCTCCCCTTAAACACTAATTTCTGGGTTTATATGCACATTTCGAACCTCCTTCCCCATTCAATGGATTTTTCAAGTGCATCTGTCAGAGACAAAGGCTTCTAGGTACCTCATTCTCTGCACTATCCAGGGCTCAGCCATGGCACTCACTGTTAAGTATACTCAGCTTTGAAATGGGTAGTCATAGTAACGCTGCCAGTCCTTTTCAAGATTCTTTTTCTTCTATTCCTCTTCTAGCCTTCCTCCTATCTCAAAACAGGTCTTACAAATACAGAAAGCTGCTACTTTGTGAGTGGGACACTTTTTTGGACACTGCCTTAACTGGGAGAGAAAAGACAAGGGCAAGGATGTGGGTTATCTGCATAGCACTGCCTTAAACAATGTTTGCTGTAGTTGTGGGAGTTGGAAGGAGAAAAGAATAACTAAATAGAAGCTGGTAACTGTGCAAACAGCAGGGTGCCTCTTCCATCCAACACTAAAGACAAGCCATCTTTTGTCTATCCTGTCCATTCACAAGATGATCTCTAACGGCAGGATGGAAAAGGAAAGCATTAAAAGTATTACACCATGGCATGCAAGCAGCTCCTCCTTACATACTGTAATTGCTGAGAAAATGGCATGGAAGGTCACACATACACCAAGGAGATAAAGCCACCATGAAATATAAAAACATGGCCGGGCGTGGTGGCTCATGCCTGTAATCCAAGCACTTTGGAGGCCAAGGCGGGTGGATCACCTGAGGTCGGGAGTTCAAGACCAGCCTGACCA
>NW_016107598.1:2207369-2209869 GCF_001604975.1 Cebus imitator
CACCTGGTGCGTTCTCGGCTTACTGCAATCTCTGCCTCCTGGGTTCAAGCAGTTCTCCTGCCTCAGCCTCCTGAGTAGCTGGGATTACAGGCATGTGCCACCACACCCAGCTAATTTTTGTATTTTTAGTAGAGATGGGGTTTCTCCATGTTGGCCAGGCTGTTCTCAGAACTACTGACCATAAGTGATCCACCCTCCTTGGCCTCCCAAAGTGCTAGGATTGCAGGCATCAGCCACTGCACCCGACTTCTGAGGCCTTACTCCTTTATTTATTTATTTTATTTTTTTTTTTGAGACGGAGTTTCACTCATGCTACCCAGGCTGGAGAGCAATGGCGCGATCTCGGCTCACCGCAACCTCCGCTCCCGGGTTCAGGCAATTCTTCTGCCTCAGCCTCCTGAGTAGCTGGGATTACAGGCACGCGCCACCATGCTCAGCTAATGTTTTGTATTTTTAGTAAAGACGGGGTGTCACCATGTTGACCAGGATGGTCTCGATCTCTTGACCTTGTGATCCACCCGCCTCGGCCTCCCAAAGTGCTGGGATTACAGGCGTGAGCCACCGCGCCTGGCTCCAATTTCTTAAATAAGTAGCCAAGAGAATCAAAGTTCTGATATCCAGATACATTACAGAAAGCAATATTGCATTGACTGTGCAAGGTAATAGGAACCTTTTTATTCATATCTAGAGTAGTCCTTTCTGTAAGTATGCTTACATTCTAAAGTACATATAAAAATAACAGGTAAAAACAAAAACTCAATCCAAAACAAGAACTATTTTGAATCAATTTTATATTTAAACAAAACATGTAACTGTTTCTTTTTTTTGCTAATGTGAAATGCTCTCATGACTTATCTTTAAAAGCAGAGGAAGTAGGACACGTGTATATTCCCAGTAACTTTTCAGAGCACATACACATCAATAAACTATTTCAAAAATAAAGACCAAGAGGAAATGCTAGAATTTTATGTGCTAACAGAAAACACCAGACTGGCTGGATGCGGTAGCTCACCCCTGTAATCCCAGCACTTTGGAAGGCTGAGGCGGGTGGATCACCTGAGGTCAGGAGTTCAATACCAGCCTGGCCAACATGGTGAAACCCTGTCTCTACTAAAAATACAAAAATTAGCTGGGCATGGTGGTGGGCGCCTGTAATTCCAGCTACCTAGGAGGCCGAGGCAGGAGAATTGCTGGAACCTGGGAAGAGGGGGGTGCAGTGAGCCGAGGTAGTACCACTGCACTGCTCAGATCATGTTCGTAAAACTTTAGCTTTCAGTCCTCCCGTCCTGATCTTGATCATATACTGTTAATACTGTTGCTTAAGCATTACTCCTTCAGAGAAGCTTAAGCAACAGTATTAACAGATAATAGTAACAAAATATTGTTATTTTATACAATAATTAAGAACATAAAGAGAATCTTTAACAACGAGGGAATCAAATCAACTGAAAATCAGATAATTCCCACAACTGATACATACTGCTCAATAGTTGAAAAATTCCTCCACATCAAACCTTGTACCATAACTGTTACAGAGAGATAGACTTCATTCTATAGTAGCATGTTTAACATGTAGATTATACAGAAATAGAACATTTTTAGGACAAACAAAAAAAGAGGCGGTGCTTAAAATACAAAGTAGGATTCCTCAGAAAACAAAAGCAAAGACTCCTTGAGAAGATCCTTATCTTTGTCTCCTCCGCTATCTGAGAAGACTCATTTCTGCAGTGAGCTGACAATCCATCTGCACATTAGTGCAGACCACACTCCAACACATAAACTATGGCTTCACTAAGGTAATCAAAGGTCAGTGTCTGCCCACTGACTTATTAGGAAGTCATAAGGAGATGTGAACACTGAACAACCTCCAGCTGAATCCCATGGACCCTTACTGTTACCTGTCATCCACCGTCTCAGTTTTGGATCTCGTTAAAGAGCATGGGTTTAGCAGAAAAGGAATCTGGGTCAACTGCATTCCTTCTCTTAAGCTGTTACTTTGAACAAATTGAGTTTCTCCATCTGAAAAAGTGGCATTCTATTTGGTTGACACAAACTTACTAACCATGATCATCAAAGCACATGCACATAGGAAATAATCAATAAATGTTAATATTTTCCTAGAAGACGGATGGGGGGACAGAAAAGGTAAAGTCAGGGTTTCTTGGCAGTGCAGAGGTTTGTACTGGTGCTTTTAAAAATACAGGGGGTAGGGACCCGGGTGCAGTGGCTCACGCTTGTAATCCCAGCATTTTGGGAGGCTGAGGCAGGCGGATCACCTGAGGTCAGGAGTTCCAGATCAGCCTGACGAAAACGGAGAGACCTGTCTCTACTAAAAACACAAAAGTAGCGGGGCGTGGTAGCCTATGCCTGTAATCCCAGTTACTTGTGAGGCTGAGGCAGGAGAATCACTTGAACCCAGGAGGCGGAGGTTGCAGTGAGCCAAAATCGCGCCATTGCACTCCAGCCTGGGCAACAAGAGCGAAAACTACGTCTCAAAAAA
>NW_016107598.1:2210136-2213740 GCF_001604975.1 Cebus imitator
AAAAAAAAAAAAAAAAAATTATATATATATACACACAAATACATATATACATGGGGTAGGGTGGGAGAGAAGGAGCCTTCCCTCATCACTTCAGACAAGTTTCTCTCTCGCTTTTCAGAATTCATACAGCAAAGTATTTGGCATTTATAGTGTGCCTTGTATCGTCAGCCACATTTTCATACTGTAAGAGTTTTTGTTTTAAAAGCAGATTTAACCCTCCTCTAAGAGTCTTTATATTCATTGACTATTCTAGGGCCCTACTTATTGCCAGTAGCAGTAAACAGTTGAGTAATAATACAGTACGGAGTGTGGGTCGGCTGCATTCAGAGCGCTCAAGTGTGACAGTGGCTTTAAAGTGGAGGCCTCTTCCCAACGACCGATATAACCCTGGGAGGTACCCTTCCAAAGCCACACATTCATTCTCTTCCTGTCTTCTCACGTACTGCTGGGATTTCTCTTTCCACTCCGGGGGACGGATCTGAATTTGTCATATTTACCGGCATGGAAGGAACGCTCGTAAAAAATTAGTTACTAGTATTACTAAGGCCGCACTGGCGGCGGCGGCGGCGCTGCAGCCACACCTACTCCGCTGCCGCGGCACCGGGAGCCCGAAGAAGGCGGGTCAGAGGGGCCACCGGGTCTCCGGGCGCCGCCCCCTCCTCGACTCCTTCGGGGAAGGTTCTCAGCGCGGGACCCGAGGCCAGGGCGCCCCGGGTGGAGGGGGACCAGCGGTCGGGCCGCTTGTCGCCCCCGCCCAAGCACGTGGGAGGCTGGCGAAAATGAGCACCCATCCCGAGAAGGGAGAGACCAGGCCTGGCAGGAGCCGCGGCCTGGGGAGAAGCTGAGGTAAAGAATCCGGCGCCCGGACCGCGATCGTCCCGCAGCCTCCTCACCCGGGCGCTCCAGGACAACGGCTTCCGAGGGCGGCCGCCAGAGCCCCTGCCTCCCCGCCTCCCAGCTCGGGTCACCCCGCGGGAGGCGGAGCTCTGCGGGGGCCGGGCCGGCCCTCCCCAGCCGAATGCCCCTTTCCCCGCGGGCGTCCCCTTGCCCCTCCGCCACTCACGGTGCTTGCCGCTGCCGCCGCCGCCGCCGCCGCCGCCGCCGCCGCCGCCGCTCGGGTAGCTCAGTAGCAGGAAGGGCAGTGGGGAGCCGGGCGACGGCGGGGTCCTCCAGGAGCGCTGCTGCTGCGGCGGCGGGCGCGCTCCGAAGCCGGCGCCTCCATCGCCGGAGTAGAGCAGGAAGAAGGGGGCGGCCACCGGCGAGTCCGGGTCCAACTGCCCGGCGGGGGAGGCGGGCGGCGGCCCCGCCTCGCTCTCTCGGTCAGTGCCCCCGGCGGGAGCGCGGCGCGGCTCCTCTGGCCGCCACTCCCCGCCCCTCGCCGGCTCCTCGCTGCAACTTTCGGCACCAGCGGTGGGCGGCGGCGGGGTCTCAGCCATGCTCGCTTCTTCCTTCGCCGCCGCCTCCGACTCGCGCCCGGGCCTGGGCGGGGGAGCAGAGGGTCAGGGCGAGGAGCCGCCGCCCCGTCCCGTCCGCGCCGCCGCCACCGCCACCTTTCTCCTTGGCCACGGGCTGGCGCCTGGGCTCGGCCGCTCGGTCCAGAGCCCGCCCCGCCGGGGTCCGAGCCAGCTGGAGGGACCGCCCCGCCCGACGGCGCGGCCTCGCTACCGGCCGCCTCCTCCCGCCCCTCCCGGTCCGGCCCCCAGCCTGTGACTCGGCTCCCCTAGGGGGCAGCGTCCTCCTTTTCCCATTCCTCACCTTCCGCTTCCCTCCCGCGGGGCTTCCCTCCCTGGGGCCTAGGGCCTCGTCCTTACCCGCCCGGGTTGGCCCTCTTAAGGCGGTCAGGTGCGTCTGGCACTTGAAAGGTGAAAGACCTGGCGAAATACCTGGCGGCGTTTGGTCGTGTAACCGCCAACTTTATCGGTAGCACGAAGGCACAAAGATTTGGGTTGAAGAAGAGACGAAAGCTAATTTTAAAAAAGCACCTCCCTGCCCCCGGGTATTAACTGTACCATTTGCCTTTCACACACAGGAACTTAAACCATTGATTCACTGTTTTGATTAATGAGGTTTTTATGTGAGAAACCAAAGGTGGTGTCTTCCTTCCACCACCTCTTTTGTTCCCGTCTTGTGCGCTGTATTGAAATGGTGTATTTGCTTTGACTTTAACTCCCAGGTTTTCTAGAGCCGCTGGTGCGCATGAGTGCATTTTAAACCAAATAGCTTACAATTTATACGACAAATGGCAATTACAGGTCGACAGTTTTCTCTTTCACAGTGCCCGTGTCTCGCTAGTAACTGGCCACCGTTGCTTTGAGTATTCGAATCAATGATTACTGATCTAGTAATTTCCTTAAGTAAACATTTCTTTCGGCAATAAAGACAATTTCCAGTGACTCTCATGGTTCTTTATCCTGGATTCCTAGCTGATTAGCCTTGTGTTTAATGCTGGCATAGAAGCCATGTTGACTTATAATTAAAAATCACTGTTGTGTAACATTTTGCCCACCTGCTTTTTCTTCTTCCTCTGTTCAGTCTTTCCCTGTGAGAGGAAGTTGTACTCCTTTGAAAGGAAAAGTAAATCTTTTTATTACTGTTGTTATTCTCTGTAAATCACTCTTGAATTCCTACTCGCAATTACCATAAGACTTACAATACTACTTTTCACTGAGTCTTTTAACAAGGAGCATTTAAAAAGTAAGTGTTTACAGGATAATTTTGAGCAGTCTTAGAACTTTTCAGATTCTGGCGTTTCCTTGACCTGTTGATCTCAGTTCTACTACCTATTTGAATAAGTTATTTGTCCAGCTCTGTAAAATGATTATATTAATCATAGATATTGTGAGGGCTAAATAAGAAATAGAAATAAAGTCTTTAAAATACAACTTAACATTTTATTTAAATTGGCTTAAATAATAATTAGTAGTACTTCAGCAGCACATAAACTAAAATTGGAACAATACAGAAAAGATTAACATTCTCCTGCATGAGGATGACCTGAAAATTTGTGAAGCATTCCATATTAAAAAATAATTATTATTATTAGGAATATTTTATCATTTTGGCAAAACGGCATTTAACTTACAATAATAAAAACATACTGAGTTGAGGAAAAAAGCCTTTGCATCGTATCTTTAGCATTTTGAAGGTGGTTTGGGTCTTAACTCAGTGTAGGTGAAAATCTCGATAGGAAGACCTATTTGTTTTTTAGGAATTGCTAACTGTGTGATACCCTGATAAGAAAAACTGAAAGCATTTGATACAGCAATCCCATTACTGGGTATATACCCAAAGGATTATAAATGATTCTATTATAAAGACACATGCACACGTATGTTTGTGTTTTTATTTTATTTATTTTTTTCCCATTTATTTTATTGCATTTTAGGTTTTGAGGTACATGTGAGGAACATGCAAGATTGTTGCATAGGTACACACGTGGCAGTGTGATTTGCTGCCTTCCTCCCCATCACCTACATCTGGCATCTCTCCCCTTGCTATCTCTCCCCAGCTCCCCACCCCCCACCGTCCCTCCCCTATTTCCCCCCAACTGACCCCAGTGTGTAGTGCTCCCCTCCCTGTGTCCATGTGTTCTCATTGTTCAACA
>NW_016107598.1:2214565-2218249 GCF_001604975.1 Cebus imitator
TGTCAGTTTTCTGAGAATGATGGTTTCCAGGTTCATCCATGTCCTTACAAAGGACACAAACTCATCGTTTTTGATGGCTGCATAATATTCCATGGTATATATATGCCACATTTTCCCTGTCCAGCCTATCATCGATGGGCATTTGGGTTGGTTCCAGGTCTTTGCTATTGTAAACAGCACTGCAATGAACATTCGGCACACGTATGTTTATTGAAGCACTATTTACAATAACAAAGATTTGGAACCAACCCAAATGCCCATCAGTGATAGGATGGATAAAGAAAATGTAGCACGTTGGCCCAGTGCAGTGGCTCACACCTGTAATCCCAGTGCCTTGGGAGGCTGAGGCGGGGGGATCACTTGAGGTCAGGAGTTCGAAACCAGCCTGGCCAATATAGTAAAACCCCATCTCTACAAAAAAAAAAAAAAAAAGAAAGAAAGAAAATGTAGCACATACACACCATGGAATACTATGCGGTCATAAAAAAGAATGAGTTCATGCCCTTTGCAGGGGCATGGATGAAGGTGGAAACCATCATTTTCAGCAAATTAACACAGGAACAGAAAACCAAACATCACATCTTACTTATAAGTGGGAGTTGAATAATGAGAACACATGGACACAGAGAGGGGAACATCACACATCGTGGCCTGTTGGGGGTCGCGACAAGGGGAGGGGAACTATTCGAAGAAATACCTGATGTAGATGACGGGTTAATGGGTGCAGCAAACCACCATGGTACATGTATACCTGTGTAACAAAGCTGCACGTTCTGCACATGTATTCCAGAACTTAAAGTATAATTAAAAAAAAAGAAAAACTGAAAGTTTCCAGATGCATTATATGGTTTTAATGCCCATCCTTAATTGGATTCCTTATCTTATTTTTACATGCAGAAATTCCAAAATACCATTATAGTCTCATCAAGTTTCTTCAGAGATGTTTTACAATGTTTCAGTGTTTTACAAGAATTTGACAAAAATCTATACTTAACCACTGTAGGTAGAAGAAATAAGAGCAGAGTCCTCACAGATCATTCTTGAGAAAGGCCAATACTCAGCCAAGGGTGTCACGAAATTAAAATATGAAATATTACCTAGTCTGAATTGCCAGCTTTCTCCTTTCTTGTTAGTTAAGATACCCACAGGTACAGAAATATTGATATGCTGTGGAGTCATCCAGTGTGTTGGATTTTTGTGCCTCTATTTAAAAAAATTTTTTTGTAAAAATATAGAATGCTTCATGAATCTGCATATCATCCTTGCACAGGAGCCATGCTAATCTCTGTATTGTTCCAATTTTAGTATATGTGCTGCTGAAGTGATCCCTGTGCCTCTATTTATAAAAAGAGTTATATTTATGTTTTGTGTAATTAATTAAATGGAAAATTGATGCAGAAAATCAACTGAAATATGAGTTTTAAAATTTATAGACAAGGCTATTTATGAACTTTAAAGGTGGATGATACTCCAAGTTCTTAGTTTCTTAAGGCTTTTTTAGCTTTTGAATCAATAATATAATCACAGCTCTGCATTAGCTTTAGTGATATAAAGGGCTGATTCAGCTGCTGTACACATTTAAGGAAGCCAAGATTATAAAAACAAGCCTGAACATGTTGCTCCTTCTTGCAAATGCACAGAGCATCTTCTGATACTGTTTTAAAGTGACAACATCCGAGCGCTATAATTAAGAATCAAGCTCTATTAATAAAGCTGGAGGCTTTTCAACTTTATCTGCATTTTATTTTTAGTTATCCATGTTTGGTTTTTAAAAAATCCTTTGGTGGCCCTGGTGCGGTGGCTCATGCATGTAATCCCAGCACTTTGGGAGGCTGAGGCGGGTTGATCACGAGGTCAGGCATTCAAGACCAGCCTGGCCAACATAGTGAAACCCCGTCTCTACTAAAAATACAAAAAATTAGCCAGGCCTGTTGGCGGGCGCCTGTAATGCCAGCTACTCGGGAAACTGAGGCAGGAGAATCTCTTGAACCTGGGAGGTGGAGGTTGCAGTGAGCCGAGATCGTGCCACTGCACTCAGCACGGATGACAGTGCAAGACTCTGTCTGAAAAAGAAAAAAGAAAAAGAAAAAAATCCTTTGGTGATCTTAAGGATGGATACTTAAAAATATATTACAAAACTTTTTAGAGATTAATGTTATGGACAAAAAAATATTTTTAGTAAAGTGTAAACTCTTAAGAACTGTAAATGAGGCCAGGGTGCGGTGGCTCGTGCCTATAATCCCAGCGCTTTGGGAGACTGAGACAAGAAGATCATTTAAGACCAGTAATTTGAGACCAGCCTGGCCAACATGGCAAAATCCCATCTCTACAAAAAATACAAAACAAACAAAAAAACCCACGAGAGCTGTGAATCAGAGAAGATAACACTTGAGGCGGGACGTGGTGGCTCACATCTATAATTCCAGCATTTTGAAAGGCCGAGGCCCAGCTAAGATCTAGGCTGTCTTCTCTGATATACTTCCATCCATGAACATCTAATAATCCCTTACCTATTCCTATGTTAGGGATTTCTAAACATTTTCTCCATTGTGTTAAGACTAGTTATGTACTTGTCTTGGCCGGACACAGTGGTTCATGCCTATAATCCCAACACTTTGAGAGGCCAAGGTGGGCATATCACTCGAGGCCAGGAGTTCAAGACTAGCCTGGCCAACATGGTAAAACCCCTTCTCTACTAAAAATACACAAATTAGCTGGATGTGGTGCCACGGGCATATAGTCCCAGCTACTAGGGAGGTTGAGGCAGGAGAATCGCTTGAACCTAGGAGGAGGTTGCAGTGAGCCGAAATTGCATCACTGTACTCCAGCCTGGGTGACAGAGTGAGACTCTGTTTCAAAAAAAAAGAAAAAAACAAAAAGGGAAGATACCACTTCAGAGGTGTTGATATTCTGTTTCAGTATAGTATATAGATTTAATATGATTCCAAAATAATGATTTTCTTGAGTTATTTGGTTTATATCGTATGGCACTTGGGAAAGCCATATTTGAAAACAGTGTACTCAATTTAAGCCTTTGTGTTAAACTTGTTTTAATAAATGTAGAAATTTATTGATACTAATTAATATAATGCCTTATTGTGAAAGCTCTGAGTCCATTGTTCTTTTGAATTACTAGATTTCGATGGCTGTAACTTAATTACTTATTTTTTCAAAACATTCATTATAAAAACACCTAGTTACAACATTGTAGTGTGGGGATAAAATAAAGAATATTTAAAAATTTATATTTAAGGCCAGGTATGGTGGCTCACACTTGTAATTCCAGCACTTTGGGAGGCTGAGGTGGGTGGATCACCTGAGGTCAGGAGTTCGAAACCAGCCTGGCTACATGGCAAAACCTCATCTCTAATAAAAATGCAAAAAAATTAGCCTGGCGTGGTGGCAGGTGCCTGTAATCACAGCTACTCGAGAGGCTGAGACAGGAGAATCTCTTGAACCTGGGAGGCAGAGGTTGCGAGCTGAGCTCCAGCCACTGCGCTGCAGCCTGGGTGACAGAGCAAGACTTCATCTTAAAATATACATATATATATACACACACACAAACAAATATATATGTATGTATAAAATAAATAAAAATATCTAGTCAATTTATATCTCCTCTCTATTAAAGATACTTTTAAGAAGTAAAAGCAGGCTGGGCGTGGTGGCTCACGCCTGTAATCC
>NW_016107598.1:2218304-2237970 GCF_001604975.1 Cebus imitator
AAAAAAAAAAGAAGTAAAAATAATATATTTATCATCTACCTTGAGTAGGATGAAGAAAAAAATAAAAGTAATATATTTGGTTTAATCAATGACAGTTTTCTTTGGGTGTAGACATATGGATATATTTTTCCATTTTTGTACTTTTCTGTATTTGCAAGTAGTCTGTAATGGATGCACTGCTTTTAAATAGAAAATAAAACACATTGAGGGGCTATTTTGATTCATAGTTTCATAATTATATCTTTTTTATGAAGACCTAACAGTAAAGTTGTGTTCCTTGTATATACTGTGGTGAAATAGAATTCAAGAGGAGCTGATCATATTTGTGTCTTTTTTGAGTGTTTATTATTATTATTTTAGAGATGGAGGGTCTCTACGTTGCCCAGGCTGCTGTTGAACTCCTGGCTTCAAGCAATCCTCCCACCTCAGCGTCCAGAGTTAGTCAAGATATGCAAAAACAATATTCAAGAACAATATTCAAATAACATAATCATTGCTGGAAACCATAGTGAGTTCCTACTACAATTTCTTTTGCCAAAATTTGAGATTATTCTTACTTTCAAATTTCTAAATAATCTCCTTGGGCATAAATGGAAATATGTAGTTTATAGTAATATCATACTTACGGGTCAATTATTTTCAGTATTATGAACAGATGGCTAAATCAGAGAATTGAAGAAAGATTTCTCCTACTTCTGCATCACTGACAATACATTGCTTTACAGGTCTAAAGAGACTCCAGAGCCACCTCAGCCTACAGCATAGCTGAGATTACAGGTGTGAGCCTCCAGGCCCAGCTAGTGTTTATCTTAATAATGTTGCTGGCCGGGCACAGTGGCTCATGCCTGTAATCTCAGCACTTTGGGAGGCCGAGGTGGGCGGAGGCCGAGGTGGGCGGATCACGAGGTCAGTAGTTTGGAACCAGCCTGGCAAGCATGGTGAAACCCCATTTCTACAAAAAAATAAAAAAAAAAAAAAAAAAAAAAAAAAAAAAAAAAAAAAAAAAAAAAAAAAAAAAAGCCGGACATGGTGATGTATGGCTGTAGTTCCGTCTACTCGAGAGGCTGAGGCAGGAGAATCGCTTGAATCCGGGAGGCGGAAGTTGCAGTGAGCCGAGATCGTGCCACTGCACTCCAGCCTGGGTGACAGAGTGAGACTCTGTCTCGAATAATAATAATCATCATGATGATGTTGCTGAAGATTTCTATGAATGTATCCAGTTTGTCCCAACTCTCATGCTTTCTCCTTCAGCTGTTTTTTTTGAGATAGAGCTTGGCTCTTGTCGCCCAGGCTGGAGTGTAGCGGCGCTGTCTTGGCACACTGCAACCTCTCCTCCTGAGTTCAAGCAATTCCCTTGCCTCAGCCTCCAGAGTAGCTGGGATTACAGGAGTGCACCACCATGCCCGCCTAATTATTGTATTTTTAGTGGAGACGGGGTTTCACCATTTTGGTCAGGCTGGTCTCAAATTCCTAACCTCAAATGATCCACCCGTCTCCGCCTCCGGAAGTGCTGGGATTACAGGCATGAACCACGGCGCCCAGCCTGTCCTCAGCTTTAAAGCTTTATCTTTTCTTGCCGGTATTATTGCAAAGGACTCTTCATTGTTTTCCCTGCCTCTGGTTTTAATCTATTCCAGTTGCCCTACTCTACGGCAGCTAGAATGAGTAATTTACTTTTCTGAACTTTCACTTAATTATGCCACATCGTTTCTTAAAAATCTGGGTTCACTTATTTATATCTGGGATACAATCTAAGTGCATTGACTACCTACTAAGGTCTTTGATGATCTAACCCCTTTGTATCTTTCCAATATTATCCTCCTATCTTGTCTTATCCCTTGTTGCCATTAGCTAAGCTTTAACATGTTTGACATTACTCATATTGTGGTACCTACTCTTCCTCTCCCAAATTCTACTCAAAAAAGATCTGTGAAAGTTTCTCTGCTCACCCCATGTAGAGAGGTACACTGCCATTTTTGAGGTCCCATAGCATCCAATTTGAGCAGTTAATTGCTTTAATTGTAATAAATCTATGCCTCTTCCCAGTTAGCATCCTTTTTTTCTCCTTTTTACAATGCACAAAAGATTTATTTTTTGTACTACTTATTCCTTGTACTATTCCTAAGTAGCTCTCAGGCCCCCTCATTTTATTTTTTATTTTTTTGAGACGGTCTTCTCACCCAGGGTAGAGTGTAGTGGCGCAATCATGGCTCACTGCAGCCTTGACTTCCCAGGCTCGAGTGATCCTCCCACCTCAGCCTTGAAAATAGCTGGGACCATAGGCACATGCCACCATGCCCAGCTAATTTTTGCATTTTTTAGTAGAGGCAGCGTTTCACTCTGTTGTGTAGGCTGGTCTTGAACTCCTGTGCTCAAGTGATCTGCCCAAGTTGGCCTCCTGAAATTCTGAGATTACAGGTGTGAGCTACCACACCCAGCCTCACTTATTTTTAAGGCTCTTTCCTCTTAAGATCACATAAAAATTCTTTGATTCTCTCTGTGACCATCAGGTATCTGAATAAAAGGAATTAAAAAAAAAAAACTAGACTGAATAAGAAGCTTAAGGAATAACTTATTTAACTTACATTTATATTTCTCTTTTTACGTATGTTCAAGTGTAGTGTGAAAAAAATGTAAGTATTTCTAAACGAGGTCATTTAATAAATGTAAAAAAATTTTAGGTGCTGATAGAATTTGATCATCTACTTAATCTGTATAATCCTCACCCCACTATGGGAAAATTGTCTGTTATATGTCTTAAAATAGGGCATATAAAACAATGCACAAGAGTAAAAAGTACAGCCCCCATAGCATAAAGTTTTCTTTTTTCTTTTTCTTTTTTTTTTTTTGAGACGGAGTCTTGCTCTGTCACCAGGCTGGAGTGCAGTGGTGCACTGTCAGCTCACTGCAACCTCCACCTCCCAGGTTCAAGTGATTCTCGTGCCTCAGCTTCCTGAGTAGCCAGGATTACAGGAGTTCACTGCCACGCCCCACTAATTTTTGTATTTTTAGTAGAGGCAGGGTGTTACCATGTTGGCTAGGATGGTCTCGATCTCCTGATCTCATGATCTGCCTGCCTCAGCCTCCCAAAGTGCTGAGATTACAGGCATGAGCCACTGCCCCTGGCCTAGCATAAAGTTTTCTAACTGAGGTCCATGGACTCCTGGCTTCAGGAAGTCCAGGAACCCAGTGTCATATGCAAAATGTGATTAGGACTATGCCCTGGTTCTGGGGACAGGGGCAGGGAGGCCTATTGTTTTCAAGATTCTCAGGACTAAAGGTTTTGTAGTCCCATGGTAATTACACATTATACCTCACTCTTGTAATTAACTTCATTCATATGCCTAATGTTATTAGCTGAGAGAAACCCAGAATAGTGTTTCCCAAAACATATTCTGTAGACCATTTGGATCAGAATCATGTTGCATGCCTGTTAAAACAGAGATCCCTGGGACCAACGCCAGGCCAGCTGAATCAGAATCTGTGGAGGTAGGGCACAGAAATCTGTACTTTAAACTTACCAACTGATCCTTGGACATCCTAGTTTAAGAACCATTATGGTAGAACCAAAGAGAAATTAACTTATTCAAGTGGAGTAAATCGCTTTTTTAAAAAAAATCAGGGTCTCACTCTGCAGCCTGGGCTGGAGTGTAGTGGGGCCATCATGCCTCACTGCAGCCTCAACCTCCTCAGGCCCTGGTGGTCCTCCCACCTCAGCCTCCCGAGAAGCTGGGACTACAGGCTCGTGTGCTACCATGCCCAGCTAATTTTTTGCATGTTTTATATTGCCTAGGTTAGTCTTGAACACCTGGGTCTTGAACATCTCCTATCTCAGCCTCCCAAAGTCCTGGGATTACAGGTCTGAGCTACCACACCTGGCTAAATTAGTTTTCTTAAATTGGACTTAAAAAAATAGTAACTAACATGAAGCACTTACTACCTGCCAAGTGTTCTTCTAAATTGATGTTATATGATTATTTAAACTATTGATTATTACATATTATTCAATGTGAGGAGATTGTAGCACAGAGAGGTTTAAGTAGACCAAAGACACATGGTAAGTGGGTGATACAGGGCTTTGAACTTAATATGGCTCTGGAGGCCAAACTCTTCCCAGTCACTTCCCTTTATTGCCTTTCTTTTTTTTTTTTTTTTTAAATGAGGTAATTGAAGTCATATTGCCTTTCTTAAAGCAGGACATTTTACTAGTTTCCTCCAGATTTTTTTGTTTTGTAGTTTAACAAATGTTGATTCTTGATACTTGTTATCATTTAGAACTTCGCTTTGAAGCAAATGTAAAATCACTGTTTTTATTTTTTAACAATAGCTGAATAAAAAGATATCATCTGGAATACATAAAGTAACTACCAATTAAAAACTCAGATATTAGAAAATATATCTTAAACAAAATTAAAAAAAATACAGACTAATATTTGTTGATGAGAGGGGTATACATTTTCTTTTTTTCCCTTTTTTTTTTTTTTTTTTTTTTTTTGAGACAGACTTTAGCTCTCGTTACCCAGGCTGGAGTGCAATGGCGCGATCTCGGCTCACCGCAACCTCCGCCTCCTGGGTTCAGGCAATTCTCCTGCCTCAGCCTCCTGAGTAGCTGGGATTACAGGCACGTGCCACCATGCTCAGCTAATGTTTTGTATTTTTAGTAGAGACGGGGTTTCACCATGTTGACCAGGATGGTCTCGATCTCTTGACCTCGTGATCCACCCGCCTCGGCCTCCCAAAGTGCTGGGATTATAGGCGTGAGCCACCGCGCCCGGCGGGTATACATTTTCTATACTTTATTTCTTTTTTGAGACAGAGTCTTTCTCTGTTGCCCGGGCTGGAGTGCTCACTGCAACCTCTGCCTCCCAGTTCAAGTGATTCTCCTGCTTCAGCCTCCCAAGTAGCTGGGACTAAAGGAGTGCACTGCCACACCTGTCTGATTTTATTTTTCTATTTTTCATTTTTTTTTTTTTTAAAGATGGGGTTTCACCATGATGGCCAGGCTGGTCTTGAACTCCTGACCTTAGGTGATCCACCCACCTCGGCCTCCCAAAGGCTAGGATTATAGGCGTGAGCCACCATGCCCGGCCTATTTTTCATTTTTTAGTAGAGATGGGGTTTTGCCATGTTGGCCAGGCTGGTCTCGAACTCCTAACTGCAAGTGATCTGCCTGCCTTGGCCTCTCGCAGTGCTGGGACTACCGGCATGAGTCACTGTGCCCAGCCTGTTTCTGTTTTTTAAACTTTCAAAGGCACATTACAATTTTGTTTTTAAGAATAAAAAATATAATCTGATTAGCTGAAGCAGCGTTTTTTCAGTCTGATTTTAAATTCTAGTTAGATACATGATTTTTTGGGTAACATCTATAATTCAGTGTTCCTGTCAGTACCCGTTCATCATTGTGATCTCTGAGATGTAAAGCCTACTAAGTTCCACTTATCCTAAATTATTCTGGTAATGTTAATTTAACATAGTAACTTAAAATTCTTTTTCCTAGCAACTACAGCCATTCCTGATAGATCAAATATTTTGTGTAAGATATATGAATACAATTAATTATTCAAGTTATCTAAGCTAATTTTTATCTTTTAGATCACAAAAAGTAATTTTCCAGTTTGCCAAAACCTTTGACCATTGGGTAGTTCTTAGAGGTCTGAGAAGTGAATAAAATTTATTTCTACACAAAAATTAAAGTGGCATGTTTATCTTATTTAACTTATTCATAGATAAGAACATAGGTAAGAAACTGTGGCTTAGAGAATTGACTAGCCCAAAGCCAGCAGGCTGATTAGTGGCAGAGTAAGTACATCACTACCTATTTAATGGATCACTAATTTGATGTTTTCTTCTACTTTAATTTTTAATATTTTGTATTTTTCATAGCTGTTCATAGTTTAATATGCTGCCATAAAACTAACAGGTTGTTGATGCTTTGTATTGATATCTGCTACCAGTAATCTACTTTATTGGACCTCTTATCCATGAAACTCTCCAGAGTTCACAAACTGAATCTTTACAAAAGATCATCACACTGGTTAACAACTTATTATACGTGCACCAATGACAGTACTCAGCACATCTCAGTACACTTTAAATGTCTGTTAAATATACATACACATTTTGAAAGATGTGGCCGGGCACGGTGGCTCACGCCTGTAATCCCAGCACTTTGGGAGAGTGAGGTGGGCGGATCACCTGAGGTCAGGAGTTTGAGACAAGCCTGGCCAACATAGTGAAACCCCGTCTGTAATA
The DNA here is from genome assembly GCF_001604975.1 of Cebus imitator. NCBI lineage: Eukaryota > Metazoa > Chordata > Mammalia > Primates > Cebidae > Cebus > Cebus imitator. The sequence continues at coordinate 2,224,557 of NW_016107598.1, forward strand.
AAAACACAAAAATTACCTGGGTGTGGTGGTGCACCCTTGTAATCCCATCTATTTGGGAGACTGAAGCAGGAGAATCACTTGAACCTGGGAGGTGGAGGTTGCGGTAAGCCAAAATTGTGCCACTGCACTCCAGCCTGGGTTACAGAGCAAGACTCCATCTCAAAAAAAAGGCCAGGATCAGTAGCTCACACCTGTAGTCCCAGCACTTTGAGAGGCCAAGACAGGCCGATCACCTGTGGTCCGAAGTTAGAGACCAGCCTGACCAACGTGGAGAAATTCGGTCTCTACTAAAAATACAAAATTAGCCAGAGGTAGTGGCGCATGCCTGTAATCCCAGCTACTCGGGAGGCTTAGGCAGGAGAATCGCTTGAACCCAGGAGGTGAAGTGTCCAGTGAGCCGAGATGGCGGCATTGCACTGCAGCCTGGGTGACATAGCGAAACTCCGTCTCAAAANACACACACACACACCAAATTTTGAAAGATGTAAATATTACATCCAACAATGTATTTTGCTATTAACTTGCATCAGACAAAGCCATGTTTTATGTTTATAATATAGGATATCACCATCCACATCCTAGCTACTCCAAATGATGAATTAGTAATTTTTATAAAGTGTTGTGAAGTCTCTAAAGGAATATATAAAAGTGGGGCTTTTCCCCTCACTTTTCTAAATGGAAGATTTTTCTTCCTTTAAAACATCATTTTGTTTCTTACCACATCTATCTGCCAATCTATAATCTCCCCCTGGCCCCCCCACCCCACCATACATATGTGGCAGGGATTTGATATAAAACACAAGATACTTTCTTTGAACATTTAAAAAAAATTATTTTGTAGAATCTCACTATGTTGCTCAGGCTGGCCTCGAACTCTTAGGCTCAAGCAATCCTCCTGCTTCAGCCTCCCAATAGCTGTGACTGCAGGTACAGCCATGCCTGGTTTAACACCAAATATTTTTTTTCTTTTTTCTTTGAGATAGAGTCTTGCTGTCACCCAGACTAGAGTGCAGTGGTGCAATCTTGGTCGGCTCACTGCAACCTCCACCTCTCAGTTTCAGGTGATTCTCCTGCCTCAGCCTCCCGAGTAGCTGGGATTACAGGTGTGTGCCACCATGCCCGGCTAATTTTTGTATTTTTATTAGACAGGGTCTCACCATGTTGGCCAGGCTGATATCAAACTCCTGACCTCAGGCGATCCACCAGCCTCAGCCTCCCAAAGTGCTGGAATTACAGGTGTGAGCCACCGCATCTGGCCCAAATACTTTCAACTTCTAACTTCATGTCCTTTTTGCCCTCTTCTAGATTTTCTATAGCTCATGTGCTTATCCAGTGCTACCCTTTCCTCCCTAACTCAGGATATTAATTTCTCATTTATAAGCCAACACTGTTCTAGGCGCTTTACATACTTTAATTCACTTAATCCTCATAACTCTACAGAGTCAGTACTATTATCTCCATTTTAGTTGTGAAAACTAAATAATAGATCAAATAATTTGCCCAAATCCTGGGTATTAAGTGATGGAGCTGGGTTACAAATCCAGTAGTCTGGCCAGGCGTGGTGGCTCAGGCCTGTAATACCAGAACTTTGGGAGGCTGAGGCAGGTGGATTGCTTGAGGCTGGGAGTTCAAAACCGGCCTGGCCAACATGGAGAAACCCTGTCTCTACCAAAAAACAAAAAACAAACAAACAAAACAAACAAACAAAAATTAGCCAGGTGTACTGGCACATGACTGTAGTCTCAGCTAGTCTGGAATGTGAGGCAGGAGAATTGCTTGAACCTGGGAGGTTGAGGTTGAAATGAGCCAAGACTGCACCACTGCACTCCAGCCTGGGCGACAGAGTGAGACTGTCTCAAAACAAAACAAAACAAACAATCCCTCCCTGTCCCCCCCAAAAAACAACCCAGTAGTTTAACTACAGTCTGCTCTTACCTACTGACCTATGGCTTCTCCAAGATAAGTATAATAAGAGACTTATACAGATGAAGAAAATGAAACTCAGAGATTAATTGAAAATCATCCTGTTAACTCCAAAATTTGTATTTTTTCTATTATCAAAAAAGCAAGTATAGAATTGGGTTCAGAAGCCAGAAAGGCTGGATTGAAATTCTGGTTCCCAACAGCTGTGACTGTAGATACAGCCATGCCTGGTTGAACACCAAATACTTTCTTCTTTGAGACTGAGTCTTGCTGACACCCAGGCTATTTCCACTTAATAGCTGTGTGACCTTGAGAAAGTTACTTTTCTTTGCCATTTTTTTTCTTTTCAAAATATGGATAATATAATTTACCACATAAGGTTGTTATGAGAAATAAGGAAATAAGCACAAGTGTTCAGAAAAGCTACCTTAGCAAGCACTGTTACTTTTATTTCCAACCTACCTCTTTTATTTATAAAGAAGCAAAATAATTTGTCTTGTGTGCTACTCTGAGGAAGCAGCTATAAGCCAGCAGCTAAGAGAACGAATGCTCACATTGGTTTGGGTTCAGATTTCAAGCAGCTGCCCTTTAGAAAGTCAAACTTCCAAAATTTCAGCATCCTCATCTGTATCACCTTATAAAGTTATCGTAAAGATTTTTTTATTTTTTATTTTTATACAGTTTCGCTCGTTGCCAAGGCTGGAGTGCAATGGCACAATCTCGGCTCACCACAACCTCCATCTCATGTGATTCTCCTGCCTCAGCCTCCTGAGTAACTGGGATTATAGGCATGCACCACCACGCCCAGCTGATTTTGCATTTTTAGTAGAGACGGGGTTTCTCCGTGTTGGTCAGGCTGGTCTCGAACTCCTGACCTCAGGTGATCCGCCCACCTCAGCCTCCCAAAGTACTGGGATTAGATGTCAGCCACCACGCCCAGCAACTTATTGTAAAGATTCAAATGAGGTGACAACTAGTACATGGCAAGTGTTCAATAATTTTTTTTTTTGAGATGGGAGTCTCACTTTGTGGTCCAAGCGGGAGTGCAATGGCACCATCTTGGCTCACTGCAACCTCCACCTCCTGGGTTTAAGCAATTCCTCTGCCTCAACCTCCTGAGTAGCAGGGACTACAGGCATTTGCCGCCACACCTGGCTGATTTTTTATTTTTAGTAGAGACGGGGTTTCACCTCGTACGTCAGGCTGGTCTCGAACTCTTGACCTCAGGTGATCCATCCACCTCGGTCTCCCAAAGTGCTGGGATTACAGGCGTTGAGTCACGGCACCTGGCCGTGTTCAATAAATATTAACCATGCATCATCTCTGCATCTCTAGTAGCTAGCACAATGTTTACTGAATAAACAGTAACACAAGGAGGAAATTAGGACTTTTTTGTTTCATTCCCTAGTCTTCTCATTTTCTTCCATGGTAACATCCTATTTTTACATTCACCACCTCAACATCTTCCCCCTACTTAAAGACCAGAGTAGCAAAGAAAAATAGAAGTTTGAGCTGGGCGCCATAGCTGACGCCAGTAATCCCAGCACTTTGAGAGGGGCTGAGGTGGACGGATCACCTGAGGTCTGGAGTCCAGAACCAGCCTGGCCAAAATGGCGAAACCCTGTCTCTACTAAAAATACAAAAATTACCTGGACATGGTGTCGAGTGCCTGTAATCCCAGCTACTTGGGAGGCTGAGGCAGGAGGCGGAGTTGCAGTGAGCTGAGATCCTGCTGTTGTAATCCAGCCTGGGCTACAGAGTGAGACCCTGTCTCAAAAAAGAAAAAGCTGGGGGGTGGGGGGGGAGGAAAAATAGAACTTTGTTGCCACTTAAAGTTATGCTTACCTAGTAGTAATTATAGCAAATTTTTAGCAAACAGAGTGCAGGTACAAGCAGCAACCACTGCAAATCACCAGTAAAGAAGTGGAAATGGAATTTTTACCTTATGTGCTACATTAAGAACTATGAGAAAATATTGACAATTGATGTAATTAAGGCATATCTTTTCCTTTTTCTACTTTTAACCAGTTTTATTTCTTTGCTTTTAAACCACATAGAATGTATGAAATCCATGTTGACATTAAGCCCATTTATTAACAAGTATCTGGCCCAATAATTATAGTTAGGTAAATAAAATATGTCAGAACTATTTTATAGGCTGCCTTTCAAATAACGGTCAAAGGTGCATTCTCTTTATGCCAAAAGTTACACATGTTCTAAGTTTGGTTAACATTCCACAATGAACTGTGAAATTTTCCTAAGCTAATACTTAACAGAATATTGGAAAACTTCAACATCATCTCTTAAGCACCTTCATATTGCTCCCACAGTTCTTATAACCTTAATATAAATTGTCCAATAACCCAAATTTCCCTGTGGACAAGAATTTTCAAAATTTAAAGTATTATACATTAATACAATCATTTTAGTTAAAAGTAAAAATTTATTGATCCAAAATTGCCAAAAACCTTATGCTAAGCAAAAACTTCATTTAAGCTTAATGCTCTTTTTAACTCCTGCACGAATGCCAGATAATTCTCCACTATAACGTTGCTCTTCTTTACGAACTTCACGAACCTGGCCTCTTCTTCGAATTTTGGCTCTTCTGAACTTCTCCCTGTGTTTCACTCTGGGATTGCGATCAATCTTCTTTCTCCTAGGAGTAAGTCCCCTATTTTTAGCAATTTGATAGGTAATGGCTCTCTTTGCATTTTGATCTTCAAGAGCCTGTTTTTCAGTGCTGTTTTCTTCTTTCTTTCTCTTCAGCTTTTGCCTGTCTTCTAGTTCTTTATAGTACTTCAGTTTAGCTTCTTCGTCAAAATCAGAATCATCAGAAAGATCTGTAACAGCACAGGCAGCAGCAGAAGTCTTTGAAACAGACTTTGGTTTGGTCTTGGTGGATTTTACTTTGAGAATCAGTTCTTTCTTTACAGCATCATCCTTAAGTGTCAACAGATGACGAATTTCCGAGGACAGCTTCTGATCCACGACTGACAGCTTGTTGATCAAATGTCGGTAGGTAACAAGTCTTTCTATGACAGGATGTCCATGTGCTGGGACTCTCCTAGCTTTCAGGATCAAGTAAAAACTGATGTTCGAACAATAATTCAAGTAGAGGTTGTATTTGGTCCTCAAGTATTGGCTTCCTTTTCCGGGTGGAATGACCCCCTGTTCCACCAACTGTAACAATGGCTCCAGCTCATCCTTCACCTCTGTCAACTTGACTTTCAGGTCTTCTATCAGCTCCAAGAGTTCTGGTGATTCCTTTCGCAACATTTTCAGCTTCTCTTTCACTGAAACTTTAGCTAAATCTTTCACGACCCGTGTCTCAGCTTCATCTACCTGAGGCACTGGTTTTGCAAAGGCCTCAACCCAGGCGACACCAAAATCGTCCTCTTGCAGCGCTTGGGCTAGGCGCCGCTGAATGAGCTGTGCCTCCTCCTCCTCCTCTCTTTCCTCCTCCTCTGCCTCCTGTTGACTCTGCCGGCCTCGGGACTTGGAACCATAGTCCGTGTCATAGTAAAGTTTTTTCCTCTGACCCCACGACAAACTGGGATCCACAGAGGCCTCAGCTTCATTCTGCACGGAGCTCCCACCATCATCATCATCGGCATTCTCCTCCTCCTCCCCCGCACTCCCTCCATCTTCGTCGTCCTCATCGTCCATATCTAGGGCTAGCACCTCCTCCTCCTCCTCCTCGCCATCCTCCTCGTCTCCACTCTGTACTTCATTCCAGCCCTTAGCTAAGGCGGCCCGGGCTCGTGCCTCATGAAAATCATCTACCTGATCTTGGTAATAGCTGGTGTCCCCCGGTGAGGGTGGCAATCCTAAATCATCTCCATTTTCGTCGGTGAGGGTGGGACCTGCCTTGGCTCGCACAGCTGCCCACTTAGCTGCTCCGCGCCGCCGGGATCTCCCCACCATGGCTCACACACAGTCTCAGGTTCTACAGCGACTGCGGACTTTAGGCTACTTCTGACTTCGGCGTGGGAATCAGGCGCTCCGGCAACTCGTGGCTTTAAACAGCCGCGCGCTCCCCTACCACTGGAGTTTGCAGACGCCGGATCGGCTACCGGAATTTCCTCTTCCTTCCGGCCCCCAGCATGCCGCGCGGCGTGGACTCCAGGACTTCCGCTCGGTCCCTTAGGCGAGGTCACATTGATACCAACTTCCTTTTCGCTGTGCCCTTTAACGCCAATCGATTCCGGTGAATTAAAATCTTTCCGTGTGGAAACGATAGGATAAGGAAGTTTCGTTCCACAGAACCCTTCCGGGGCTAATGCGCTTACTCTCTAGAGCCTGGGAGTGGCTGGGGGACAGAATCCTGACTGTACCTCTAGGCGAGGTCGCGATGGCCAATAGAGGGCGCTGCGTTTTACACCCCGGAGAAGTCCCGGGGGCGTTCCATTGATTTTTAACTGTGTGTACCCAGCGCTTGCGACCCGTAGTCGAGTGCTGGTGTAGTTTTCCTGCTCCCTTGGTTTGTATTCTGTCTTCTGTTTATCAGGCTGGAAGTTAATTAGATTGTTTTTCTCTATTTCTCCCCGCTCCCCCGCCCAAATACTATATTTCTGGGCACCCCAGCCTCAGGCAGCGTCGCCGGACTCCAGGGTCCCACGGGAGGTTTCCGGGCGGGAGCGCAGCCGACTGGGCCTCCGGCTCTGGTTTAACTCATCACCGTCGCCCTCTCCCTGCTCACAGGGCTCGGTGACCTGCTCCACGGGGATTGATAAACCTAGATGTCTCCGAGGGCTGACGGTGGGAAGGCAGAGCCCTGCTGCAGGGTCTGACTCTTCTCAGGGAGCTCTGCCCTGTAATGTTAGAGTAATTCAGGGTGTAAGTTTTTAGGCATTACATGTGAAAGGTTCGGGGTTAGTATTATGATACATTTTATTGTAGGTAGTTGGAAGCTGAACTTCTGATACGTTGCTAAAATTAATGGTGACATGGCCGGGCGCGGTGGCTCACGCCTGTAATCTTAACACTTGGGGAGACCGAGGTGGGTGGATCACTTGAGGTCAGGAGGGCAAAACCAGCCTGGCCAACATGGTGAAACCCAGTCTCTACTAAAAATACAAAAAATTAGGGGGGCATGGTAGCAGGTGCCTATAATTCCAGCTACTGGGGAGGCTGAGGCAGGAGAATCGCATGAACCTGGGAGGCGGAGGTGGCAGTGAGCTGAGATCACGCCACTGCACTCCAGCCTGGGTGACAGACCGAGACCCTGTCTCAAAATAAAGTAAATGGTGACCATTTCTTTGCAGAAAGTATGGTGTCATTAGGTTAATAAAAATAATACAAAATTCTAGAAAAGTGATACTTTGAACTTAACATTTGCAAAGTACTTAAGTGTGTGAAACATTTTGAATTTTTTATAAGATTTTAGAAAATAAAATTTAATTATGAAGATATGGGTTAAAGTTATGTTCTGATGGTAAGCATGAGTTTATTTATTTATTTAATTTTATTTTATTTTTTTTGAGACGGAGTTTCGCTTTTGTTGCCCAGGCTGGAGTTCAATGGCATGATCTCGGCTCACCGCAACCTCTGCTTCCTGGGTTCAAGCGACTCTTCTGCCTCAGCCTCCCGAGTGGCTGGGATTACAGGCGCCCGCCACGACGCCCAGAAAATTTTGTATTTTTGGTAGAGACGAGGTTTCTCCATGTTCGTCAGGCTGGCCTTGAACTCCCGACCTCAGGTGATCCACCTGCCTTGGCCTCCCAAAGTGTTGGGATTACAGGGGTGAGCCACTGTGCCTGGCTGAATTTATTTTTTAATGTAAATTTTAATACATTTTGTCATTCAGTACATATTAACTGCTTACTGTTTGTTGCAGAATGCTACAGGCAGTAGTGGATCCAAAGATGAATCAGCTAGTTAAGGACTTTATAATCAGGTAGAAAAGAAGACACTCATACAGATTACTGGAATATAAGGCAGTGTGTGATGTAAACCTGGTGTTGTAAGATAACAGAGGGGTAAGAGATAACCTTTAGATTGCTGTTTTGGGAATATTGCTTAAAGAATATGACATTTATGCTGGAACTGTATTTATTTCATTGCTTTAAATGTTAACTTTTTACATTACATTTTATTTAGGGGGACATAAAACAAATACTAAGTGTTTATTTTTATTGCAAATTATTTGAGAATTTATAGTCAGACCTCAAGAACAAAATACATATATTATTATAGATAAGTTATAAAAATATTTTGGATATTTTAAATGAGAATAGTCACAATATTATTTAGTTTATACTAAATATTAAATTTTGTATCCGGAACAGAGTTGCATTATTCAGAGAGTATAGTATTCCAACATTCTTGGATCCTTTTAGAGACAGATTTTTTGCTATGTTCCCCAGGCTGGACTAGAACTCCTAAGCTCAAATGATCTCCTGCCTCAGCCTCCTGAGTAGCTGGGATTAAAGGTGCATGCCGCGTCACCCAGCTTCTCAGATCCATTTGATAAAGAACAATTTAAAAGTCAGTTCTTCAATTCCAGCAGCTCCTATGTACCTTTCCATAGCCTAATGTTAGAATTATTTAACACTTAGGTAAGGATGTTGCTTTGGTTGACATTTGTATTCCTGAAAAGATGGATTAATAACCTTATTATAGCATAAGCCTATGACAAATTAAAAAGATAAATATTGAGTCCCCAGAGAAAATGAACACATAATGAATAACACTTCACTTTTATTTTATTTTATTTTTATTGCATTTTAGGTTTTGGGGTACATGTGAAGAACATGCAAAATTGTTGCATAGGTACACACATGGCAGTGTGATTTACTGCCTTCCTCCCCTTCACCTATATCTGGCATTTCTCCCCATGCTATCTATCCCCAACTCCCCACCCCCTGCTGTCCCTCCCCTATTTCCCCCCAACAGACCCCAGTGTGTAGTGCTCCCATCCCTGTGTCCATGTGTTCTCATTGTTCAGCACCCGCCTATAAGTGAGAACATGCAGTGTTTCATTTTCTGCTCTTGTGTCAGTTTGCTGAGAATGATGGTTTCCAGGTTCATCAACACTTCACATTTAACAATTGTATTTGTGGCAACTATGATTTATCATTAATTTGAATTTTTTTTTTTTTTTTTNCGCAAAAGGACTCATAATCTTTTAAGAAAGTTTACAAATTTGTGTTGGGCTGCATTCAAAGCTGTCCTGGGCTGCATGTGGACTGCAGGCTGTGGGTTGGACAAGCTTGGTCTATAGGATCAAATTCATATGCTTCATAACCATAGTCCTGCATAGATCTCAAACTTTCTATCAGTTATGTGTAATTGTGCCTGATTTGTGTTGTGAGGTGGACAGTGACTTTTTCATGTGGTGTCCATAGCCAAGTTCGGATTCGTACTCCAAAGGTTATGGTTTCTAAGATAGATACTAGATTATATAGTAATCTTTCTTTGCAGGAGTGGGGTGTGAGAAGGCAGTGGAAATGCAGTCAGTCAATCCAGGTACATATGTTTCTATACTCTATCAGCCCTTCAAAGCAGTAGACTTTAACAACACACTGTCTTTTGAGCTTCCATAGTTATCAGCACAGGTCTTCAAATTTAAAAGTAATTGACAAGGTGAAATATTTAATATATAGCTTTCATGAACTGAAGACAATAGTTGAGGCTGGGTGTAATGGCTCATGCCTGTAATTCCAGCACTTTGGGAGGCCAAGGTGGGCGGATTGCCTGAGGTCAGGAGTTTGAGACTAGCCTGGGTAACATGGTGAAACCCTATCTCTACAAAAAATACAAAAATTTACCGGGCGTGGTGGCACAGACCTGTAGTCCCAGCTACTCTGGAGGCTGAGACAAGAGAATCACTTCAACCCAGGAGGTGGAGGTTGCAGTGAGCTGAGATTGTGCCACTGCCAAGCCACCCCAGGTGACACAGCAAGACTCTGTCTCAAAAAAAAAGATAATAGTTGAATGCATATTACTTTTTTTCCCAGCATCACAGACCAGGCTGGGATGACTGAAGTTGTCAAAAGAAGTAGCTTTTTAAAAAAAATGTGCATAAAGGTAGTAATGGTAAAAATAATAATTTGATAAAAGAGTTATAATGGGAAAATGTATTCTTGGTGTTAATACCTATCAATATATTTAGATAATTTAATATAACCCCAGAAACATGCTGAACTATTTTTGGATGCAAAAAAGAAAGAAAGACTATTTTTAGTTATGAGAAAGAAAATGGATGAAATATAGTTACCATCTGCTTTCTTTTCATGTAGTTTCATCTGTCAGAAACCACTTGCTCTGAAAGAAATATGTCGCAGATTCATTTTGCAAATAAGATCTGTATCTATTTTAAGTCACAAAGTCCTAAAAGTGACTTGGAAGTAAAATATAGAGCTTCTACTGAAATATTTGGTAAATATTTGAAGCTTTTAAGCTTTAATATAAAAGGACTTGGTTTGGTAGCCTTCATTACAAAATGAAGAATTTAGTGAAATTATGACACTGCTTTCTCTTCCAAACTAAGTCAACTAAAAACTTTGTAATCACTTTTTAAACATTATTTTAAGCCCTTTTAATTTTTTCTTTTCATGAGAAAACTTGTAGATACAATTATTTTGATATTACATATTGACCCAGTGATAATTATAGCGTTTGTGGTGAAGGTCTTTTGAAACACAGCCCTTGTAAAAATTTTTTCTTTAGTCATCCCTCATACTCTGTAGAATCAAGTTCTTAGCTCTAGGCCAGTATTCAGGGACTGCCTCTATCTGGCCCCAACTTATTTTTCCAGCTGCTTTCCCACTTTGGTGAATTATACATTCCAGCCAAACTAAATACTCATTTTTTTCTCTTTTTGAGATTTTTATTCTCTTGGCCTCTCTTTGGGCTATCTCTATTTCAATACTTACATGGCCTTCAAGGCTCAGCTAAGATTGTGTCTTCTCTAGGCTGTCTTCTCTGATATACTTCCTTCTATTAACACGTAATAGTCCCTAACTCTTCCTATGTTAGGGATTTCTAAACGTTTTCTCTGTTGTGTTAAGATTAGTTATGTACTTGTCTTGGCTGGGCATGGTCACTCACGCCTGTAATCCCAACACTTTGGGAGGCCAAGGAGGGCAGATAGTTTGAGGTCAGGAGTTCAAGACCAGTGTGGCCAACATGGTGAAACCCTGTCTCTATTAAAAGTACAAAAATTAGTCAGGTGTGGTGACACACACCTGTAGTTCCAGCTACTGGGGAGGCTGAGGCAGGAGAATCTCTTGAACCTGGGAGGTAGAAGTTGCGAGACTCTGTCGCAAAAAAAAAAAAAAAAAAAAAAAAAAAAAAAAAAAAAAAAAAAAAAAAAAAACATATAAAAAAAAAAAAAAAAAAAAAAAAAAAAAAAAAAAATATAAAAAAAAAAAAAAAAAAAAAAAAAAAAAAAGAAATTCATGTCTCTTCCTCGGCACTGCCGACGGAGGTGGCAGCCATCTCCTCCTTGGCATCATGGCTGCCCTTAGACCCCTTATAACACCCAAGATCCTCAAAAAGAGAACCAAGAAGTTCATCCGGCACCAGTCAGACTGATATGTCAAAATTAAGCATAACTGGTGGAAACCCAGAGGTATTGACAACAGGGTTCGTAGAACGTTCAAGGGCCAGATCTTGATGCCTAACATTGGTTATGGGAGCAACAAGAAAACAAAGTACATGCTGCCCAGTGGCTTCCGGAAGTTCCTGGTCCACAACATGAAGGACCTGGAAGTGCTGCTGATGTGCAACAAATCTTACTGTGCTGAGATTGCTCACAATGTTTCCTCCAAGAACCACAAAGCCATCATGGAAAGAGCTGCCCAGCTGGCCATCAGAGTCACCAACCCCAATGCCAGGCTGCACAGCAAAGAAAATGAGTAGACAGCTTATGTGTACATTTTATGTTTAAATAATACTGTAAAAACTGCAAAAAAAAAAAAAAGAAAAAGAAAAATTCTCACACAAGTTGATCTGTAATGGGCCTGTACTAGGCTATTTGAAAAGTTATTTTTGGTAGCAGTGAGTTAGAGGCAACCTGGATATCCATCACTGGAAGAGTGGATCAATAAAATGCTGTGGAAGAGGCTGGGCGCGGTAGCTCACGCCTGTAATCCCAGCACTTTGAGAGGCCGAGGTGGGCGGATCACGAGGTCAGGAGTTCAAGACCAGCTTGGCCAACATAGTGAAACCCCTTCTCTACTAAAAGTACAAAAAAAGTAGCCGGGCTTGGTGGTAGGAACCTGTAATCCCAGCTACTCAGGAGGCTGAGGCAGGAGAGTCACTTGAACCTGGGAGGTGGAGGTTGCAGGGAGCTGAGATCTCACCACTATACTCCAGCCTGGGCAACAGTGTGGGACTCTGCCAAAAAAAAAAAAAAAGGAAGAACAGCATGGAATTTAGGAGCACAGGGTGATCATACATTCTGGCTTGCCCTGGACAGCCCTGTTTAACCTATTACCCCAGTGTAATAATGGCACCTCCATTCATTCTCATGATTATGATGATAAATTTTATAGTCATTTTAACTACATAGTAATTGGAAGCAGTAGATTACATATCCATGCGGCAACATGAATGGATCTTAAAAACAATGTGTTAAGGGAAAAAAGTAAAAATAGAATGTAATAAGTAATCTACCATTCACAAAAATTAAACATGCAGGCACAACAATATAACAATACACATTTTGTAGTAATATGATCAAACAATATACATTAAACACAAAAGAATAGCTGCTTATGGAGGATGAAGAATGGAACAAGGATTGGAGATTAAAACAAATAGAAAGGCCGGGCGTGGTGGCTCACGCCTGTAATCCTAGCACTTTGGGAGGCCGAGGTGGGCAGATCACGAGGTCAAGAGATCGAGACCATCCTGGCCATGATGAAACCCCATCTCTACTAAAAATACAAAAAAAAAATTAGCCTGGTGTAGTGGCACGCGCCTGTAGTCCCAGCTACTTGGGAGGCTGAGGCAGAAGAATTGCTTGAACCTAGGAGGCGGAGGTTGCAGTGAGCCGAGATTGCACCACTGCACTCCAGCCTGGTGACACAGCAAGACTCCATCTCTAAATAAATAAATAAATAAATAAATAAATAAATAAATAAATAAATAAAATAAAGAAATAGAAGAGGAGCTTTCCACGGAATAATGTGCAAGGAACTGAGGCAAAGAATTAACTGCACCTGAGATTTAATTAAAAAACAAATGAGCAAACAAAAAATGACTAAAAATTCCTAACTTAAAATACTTCAGAAGCTTCTCAACGTCTGTAGCAGGAGTGCCCAATCTTTTAGATTTCCAGTGTCTATAGCGGGGGTGTCCAAACTCTTGGCTTCCCTGGGCCACACTGGAGAAAGAATTGTCTTGGGCCACACATAAAATACACTAACAATAGCTAGCAAGGCATGGCAGCTCACATCTGTAATCTGAGCACTTTGAGAGGCTCAGGTGGGTGAATCATCTGAGGTCAGAAGTTTGAGACCAGCCTGGCCAACATGGTGAAAAC
>NW_016107598.1:2243310-2271237 GCF_001604975.1 Cebus imitator
TTTTGGGTAGAGATACATTATTTATGCTATGAGCAAAGGGGAATCATTGGAGGGTTTTAAACAGGGAAGGATTGGAAAATTGACAGAAGGAAGTTAGTGCAAGTACAAGATAGTGATAGTCATCTAAGTGATGAGTTTTCATGTCTAAATCAGGGTCCTGGGAATAAGCATATGAAAAGTATGCAGATTAAGAGTTAATTAGCCAATGGTATTATATAATTGAGGGTCTGGTTAAATATGAGGTTGAGAAGTTTTCTTGGATGAGCAAATGGATTATGTACCTTCCATTAAGAGAGAAAACAGGATTAAAGATTTAAGCAGGGGACTGGCTGTGGGGGCTCACACCTGTAATCCCAAAATTTTGGGAGGCCAAGGCAGGTGAATCACCTGAGGTCAGGAGTTCAAGACCAACCCGACCAACATTGTGAAACCACATCTTTACTAAAAATACAAAATTTAGCTGGGTGTGGTGGTGCTCACCTGCAGTCCCAGCTACTCGGGAGGCTGAGAAAGGAGAATCTCTTGAACCCAAGAGGCAGAGGTTGCAGTTAGTCGAAATCACATTACTGCATTCCAGCCTGGGCGACAGAGCAAGACCCTGTCTCAAAATAAAGAAATAAAAATAAAATAAAATAAAAGATTTAAGCAGGGGCCAGGAAATGGAAAGTTTTGTATATGTTTGATTTGAGGTATCAGTGAAGCCATTTAAGTGTCTAGATGTCCTCTAGATAGTTTGATAAAGGGATCTCTTTAGAGAGAGATTCTGATGTCTTTTTTTTTTTTTAAGTACAAATTCAGTTTATTCAACTGTCTATGACACAGTACACAGGAGGCAAAGTGTTTCACATCACAGACTTCACTTCCAACTCCTTGGAATGTTCATTTCTTTGGCTTTTGGGAGAGACTAGACAGGAAAGCCAGGCGATGCTTAGGCAACTAGAATGAGGGTAGGGGCAATGCTAACGTCATCCTCACAGGGCCGGCGATAGGGACTGTTAGTCGCAAGCTGGTTTTCTAGACCTGTTAGCTGGAAGCACAGGGAGCACCATTTCTGGATGCTCACGCTGCGTTGGGCTTCAGTCATCTCCACCACACAGGTACAGCAGCGCTTTCTGGTAGTCACCCTTACTGTCTTGCTGGATGTAATAGTGTAGGGACTTGCTGTACTTTCTCTTGAATTCAGACCTAATTTTCAACATGTCCACTTCACTGCGGGAGACCATGATTCTGATCAGGACCTTATCTCGAGTCTCCTTGCTCTTCATGGAGTCGTACAGCTGATCAGCAAAATACAGGGGCTTGTTCTGAGTACACTGGACCAGGTTCAGGAAGGCATTTTCCAGGTCTCCTTCAACCTCTTTCCTGATGCTCTCCAACATGTCATAAGGGCTGTAGCTCTTGTACCTATCAAATACTTTCTGGAGGTGGCACACGCTCCGCTCCGTCATGATACTGATCCACTTGGGAACGTCAGTTCCTTTCCTCTTCACTCCAGCGTCATAGAGATCCCGGGCATCTTGGTCAATCAGTTCATAATCAATGACAGAGCCATCCTCTGCTCTTCTGCCCTTTGCCAGGGCAACCATCAGCTTACGGAAGTCACCAGATATATCCGAAATAATGTCCTTCTCCAGATCAGTCTTGTACATTTCCTTATAGACTCTGTTAATTTCCTGCAGCTCCTGGTTGGTTCTTGAGCAGATGATCTCAATGAGGGAGTCCTCGTCGGTTCCCAGCCCCTTCATGGAAGCTTTTAGCTCAGAAACATCATACTGAGCAGGTGTCTTCAATAGGCCTAAAATCACCATCTCCAAGTGGCCAGATAAGGCTGACTTCAGTGCTGATGCAAGTTCCTTTTTAGTCCTTCTCTGGTGGGCAAAGGCAATATCCTGTCTCTGTGCACTGCTGCGATTGGTCAAAATGTTGACAATGGTGACCTCATCCACACCTTTGGTCTTGATGGCCGTTTCAGTGTTCAAAGCATCCCGCTCAGCATCAAAGTTGGTGTAGGCTTTGACTGACCCATATGCACTTGGGGATGTAGAGTGATCACCCTCCAAGCTGAGCTTGCACAGGATTTTGTGAACAGTAGACATTTTGAAGGAAGACTCTCCCCTCTCATCCTCCCACACTGCTCTCCTCCTGATGGTCAGTTCAACTGCACAAGTGCACGTTTGTTTCGAGTACAGTAACTTAGAACAGATGGGGACACTTTCCAGAGGGCGGTGGAAAGCCCACCGGCTACAGCCGTGCAGGACCTGCGGCTCCCTGGGTGGCCACTGGTTCTGACGTCTTTGAAATTCAATTGGAACATGGGACCATGTTTGATATTTAAAAAGCAAATAAAATACGATTTTAGATTGTTTTGACTTAAGTAGCTAGCACACGTGAACTAGCGGACCAAAAGTGTTAATACTATTTACTTGCTACCTAATATATAAGACTATATATCTCCAGGTGTCAAATTAAAAAGGCTTTGATTGGCTGGGCACAGTGACTCATGCTGGTAATCCCAGCACTTTGGGAGGCCGAGGCAGGCTGATTGTTTGAGGCCAGGAATTCGAGACTAGCCTGGCCCACGTGGTCAAACCCCATCTCTACTAAAAATACGAAAATTAGCTGGGTGTGGCAGTGTGCTACTCAGGAGGCTGAGGCAGGAGAATCGTTTGAACCTGGGAGGCAGAGTTTGCAGTGAGCCAAGATTGCACCACTGCCCTCCACCCTGGGCAACAAAGTGAAACTCTGTCTCAAAAACACCAAAAAAATAAAAAACAAGCTCTGTAAAATTTCAGTAAGGTATTATAAATTATTAAAAATGACCTAAGAATTTAATAGCTATTTGCAAACATGACCTTGATCTATATCTGTTTTGGGTAGAGATACATTATGCTATGGGCAAAGGGGAATCATTGGACGGTTTTAAACAGGGAAGGACTGGAAAATTGACAGAAGGAAGTTAGTGAAGATTGTGATAGTCATCTAAGTGATGAGTTTTTGTGTCTAAATCAGGGTCCTGGGAATATGGATATGAAGAGTAGGCAGATTCAGAGCTAAGCATTATGCTAGAATAATTGTTTATATGTTGTAGCCATGTTCTAGCATGTTCAATGCTTTATACTTATCAGTTTAATTCTCATCAATCTTATGAAGTATGTACTACAGTGATGTCCGTTTTATAGATGAAACTGAGAAAACAAGAATTTATAACTTTTCAGAGTCCCATTTGCACCCAGGCAATAACTGACTCCAGAGCTCTTGCTGTTTGTTCAGTAGGAAGACTGAGTAAAAGTGTCTCTTAAGTCACATCTTTACAGTTGCATCTGATATTTTAAAAATAACTGACTGGATATTCCTCACCATAGATTTATACTTTCTTCTTATTAGGGAAAATGAATTTAGTATGGCACTTACATCTGATGTAAACACTCTGAATAGAAGAGTTAGAACAAGAAAAATTGTATTTTCTCACCTACTTTCCCAACTAAATCTTTAGAGTTCCCTTTTGGTGTTCCTTAATATCTTTTTGGGGGGTGCTTTCTGATATTACTTTTTATGAACGCCCCTCCATGTCCAGAAAACATTAATATAGAATATAAATTACATATATATGAAGAAAAGTAATAAAAATAAAGTAATATGCCAACCGAGTACAATGGTATACAAGATATAAGATGAATTTATTAGCAATGAAGAAACAGAGTAAAGGAGTGAACAGAATGGAGTGACATTAAAACCTATTTGAATTAGTTTGGAAGATTTTAGGATTTTTCATGAGCATGAGCAGGAAGGAAAGAAATAAATTTATGGTAAGGAAAATGATAGACTAAAAAAGATTCTGAAACAGGAATTAGCAGATCATATACAGGAAAAGGAAAGCAGACAGATTTGATTAGAGCAGAAGCCTCTCCCAGGAATCAATCAAAAGTTCCCATAAAGCAGAGAAAGACCAGACCACTGGAGTGGATGAAATGAAGGGAGCATATTCTTGTTTGAGGGGTATCCTGGAAACCTTATTTTTATTATAGTGTCCCTAGAGAGATTACTATGAAATCTTTTTTTTTTTTTTTTTTTTTTTTTGGTGCCATGACTTGGATGAGAGATTACCATGAAATCTAACCAGATTTTTTTCAAATGAATTTTTGGAAATAGGCCCTTTTTAAATTAGGATCTGCCAGCAGGTAACATGGTGAAGGGAAATAGCTCTGTGTGATGATCAAACCACTGACATGTAATATCTCAAACAGCAGTTCTATGAAAAGCCACTGCAGGTGCAGGTTTATTTAAAAGCCGACCACAACACAGGTGCAGTTCTCCATATAAACATTTAACCACAGAAGACTACCCTAAAAGTCTATATGGAAAGCTGTTGGAAAAAAAATGTCAGTTTTTTTTGTTTGGTTTAGTAAGAATTTGAAGTTTCTTCCTCATATTTTGAATTCTTTTAAAATTCAGCTTTTGCTTTTATTTATTTATTTTTTTGAGATAGAGTCTTACTCTGTCGCCCAGGCTGGAGTGCAGTGGCACAATCTTGGCTCACTGCAACCTCTGTATCCCAGATTCAAGCAATTCTCCTGCCTCAGCATCCAAGTATCTGGGATTACAGGCATGAGTCACCACTCCCAGCTAATTTTTGTATTTTTAGTAGAGATGGGTTTCACCATATTGGCCAGACTGGTCTTGAACTCCTGACCCCAAATGATCAGATTGCCTTGGCCTCCCAAAGTGCTGGGATTACAGGTGTGAGCTACTGCACATAGCTGACTGGATTTTCCCTCCTGATATCTAAATATAAATTTTTCATATAATGTGCTTAGATAGAGATCAATATTTGAAGAAACTCTGCATATAAGAGCAAAAATGTTTGTGGTTAAAAAATGCCAATTAGTATTATCAGACATTTAATGAAGTAGGAAGTCACAAAGACTGGGAAGGAGGGTAGCAAAGGGTATCAAAAGTTGAGTAAAAATTCTCTGTTTGACTTTTAATCATTTAATGCTCTTATAATCTCAGGGCAAAAAAACCATTCAGTGTATATCTCTGCAAAAATAAGCTAAAGATTATTTTTGAGACAGAGTCTTGCTCTGTTGCCCAGGCTGGGGTGCAGCAGCATAATCTTGGCTAATTGCAGCCTCTTCCTTCTGGATTCAGGCGATTCTCCTGCCTCAGCCTCCCAAGTAGCTGGGTTTACAGATGTGCTCCACCACACCCAGCCAATTTTTGTATTTTTAGTAGACATGGTGTTCTACCATATTGGCTAGGCTGGTCTCAAACTTCTGACCTCAGGTGATCCACCAGCCTCAGCTTCCCGAAGTTGTTACAGGAGTCAGCCACTGTGTCCAGCCAGCTAAAGCATTTTTTTTTTCAGATAAAACCATTTCTCATTATTTCACATAGCTACTTAAGTTATGGATTTCTAAGTTTTTTATTGTATATATTTATGGTGTACAATGTGATGTTTTGATGTATGTATACATTGTGAAATGATTAAGTCTAATTTTCAATTCCCCCAACTCCCAAAAATGCCATTTAGAAGAAATTTCTCCATATGGATGTGAAAACATAGTATTAATGGGTCTTGGTATTGTGAGAGGTAAAATGGACCGGAAGTTAAGAGGCTTAGGCTGTCTACCTTTAGCTTTAGAATGACTAAGATTGATTCTGAAATTCAAAATAGATTCTAAGCTTGTACAATTGAAATGGGGGAAAGAACTGGGCCCAGTGTCTCAAGCCTATAATCCCAGGACTTTGAGAGGCTGAGGTGGGTGGATCACTTGAGGTCAGGAGTTTGAGACTAGCCTGGACAACATGGAGAAACCCTGTGTCTACAAAAAATACAAAAATTGGCTGGGCCCGGTGGCTCACGCCTGTAATCCTAGCACTTTGGGAAGCCGAGGTGGGCAGGTCATGATGTCAGAGATCGAGACCATCCTGGCCATGGTGAAACCCTGTCTCTACTAAAAAACAAAAAATTAGCCGAGTGTGATGGAATGTGCCTGTAGTCCCAGCTACTCAGGAGGCTGCAGCAGGGGCATTGCTTGAATCCGGGAGAGGTTGCAGTGAGCCGACATTGTGCCACTGCACTCCAGCCTGGCGAAAAAGCAAGACTGCCTCAAAAAAAAAAAAATAAATAAATAAATAAATAACTGCCTCAAAAAAAAAAAAAAAGTAAAAATTCAGGTGTAGTGGTGTATGCCTGTAGTCCCAGCTACTCTGGAGGCTGAGGCAGTAGAATTGCTTGAACCCAGAGGGTGGAGGTTGCAGTGAGCTGAGATTATGTCGCTGCACTCTAGCCTGGGTGACAGAGTGAGGCTCCATTTCAAAAAAAAAAAAGAGAGAAAAAAGTTAATCCTATAAAGTGCATAGTATTGTTATCTACTATGATTCTCCCTCTCACTCTGCTACAGCTACAAGGGCCTTCCTTCCTGCTCCTCATCCTGTGCCCTTACTTGTTTTGTGCCTTTTACTTGCTGTTTCCTTTCTTGGAATAGTATTTGCCTGACTCTAGGTTAGGCAGAATGTCCCTCCCAAACATTGCAAATACAGTTGCAATTGCTTCTGTATTCCTTAATATTATTAAACTTATTTAGAAACTTTTATTGATAATGATTCTGCGTAAGTCATGTCTGCTCTTGTGGGTTTGGACAGAGAGTGCCCTACAGTAGTTTAAGGAAGTTCAGAGCAACCCAGCAAGGATCTTGGTAGGACAACAGATTGTCAGATCAAGAACTTTAGCTCAGTTTTGTCATAGCAACCAGGCTGGGCACAATTTCTCTCACTTGTAGTCCCAGCACTTTGGGAAGCTGAGCCCAGAGGATCACTTGAGGTCAGGAGTTCAAGATCAGCCTAGCCAACATGGGGAAACCCCGTCTCTACTGAAAATACAAAAATTAGCCAGGTGTGGTGGTGCATGTCTGTAGTCCCAGCTACTTGGTGGGGCTGAGGCACAAGAATTGCTTAAACCTGGGAGGCAGAGGTTGCAGTGTGCCAAGGTTGTGCTACTGTACCCCAGACTGGGTGATAGAATGAGACTCCATCTCAAAACACACACACACACACACACACACACACACACACACACACACCCCTCTTTCTCTTTATCCTTTGTTAATAATTTTATACATGAATGATTTTCAAAATTCTGGGATATTGGGGGAATTTTAGTTTTGTAGTAATAGCAGTTATATATTCATGATATGCATATATACACATACATAGAATGAATTTTCCACGTTGAAAGCTTTGTCTTGTTTCACTTCCCTTGAAGATGGTTTTTGCTGTTAGGTTCTCTTGGCAGCAGATCTTTCCTCCAGTGACGATAGAATCTTCCCTCGGTTTATTTCTCTGGGTTGATTCAAAAGTTACTTTTGGGCCGGGCACGGTGGCTCAAGCCTGTAATCCCAGCACTTTGGGAGGCCGAGGCGGGTGGATCATGAGGTCAAGAGATCGAGACCATCCTGGTCAACATGGTGAAACCCCGTCTCTACTAAAAATACAAAAAATTAGCTGGGCATGGTGGCGCGTGCCTGTAATCCCAGCTACTCGGGATGTTGAGGCAGGAGAATTGCCTGAACCCAGGAGGCTGAGGTTGTGGTGAGCCGAGATCGCGCCATTGCACTCCAGCCTGGGTAACAAGAGCGAAACTCCGTCTCAAAAAAAAAAAAAAAAAAAAAAAAGAAAGTTACTTTTGTATTGTTTAGTGTCTCAAAAGTATAGAAGTTAGAGATATGATATATATGGAGAAGATTTAAAGGCTGTGCTTTTGATGACCCTTTAATATTTTAGAAGCTATATTTTAGGGAAATAAATATCTCAATTTCCTCTCCATATTCCTTGCAAGTGTGTTATTTAATTCTGGGTTTCTGGGGTTGTTATGTGTTCCTGGGGTTGTAAAAGTAGACATGGAATTCCTCTGTAATAGACTTTGTAAATTTTTCAGATACAAAATGCTTATCTCACGTATACATTTTACAGTGTTCTTTTACAATTATTTCTTTGTATATCCTCTGAAATAAATAGATTCTGGAATCTATTCATGAGAGTGCTAAGGAGATGAAAGCAGATACTTTTTAAGGAGATCCAGGACTGATAACACTAAAGATTCTGTCAAATATATTTAGGGTATTACACATGCAAAAAAAAAAAAAAGATTTCTTTTTTCTAGCATATTTGGGAATGCTAATAAGTTATTTCTAAATCTAAAAGATTTTTGGGTTACTTGGAATTTACAAATTGACATTTAATTCAAGGTTTCATGTAGATTTCATATTTTCCCTCCTGATTTTTAGAGCCAATTGAGCAATACTGTTTATTAGTAAATTTTTTTTTCACATACAGTACAAGGACAAATGGGAAATGTGAATTATTACACTAAATGTAGAAATTAATCCATTAAAAGGAAAACCACGAGATTTCAGCTGTGTCTCAGGTTTAAGGCCAAGAGGGCTATTAAAAAACATCATCATCCCTTTTAAGAGTTTAAGTGGCAAAATGCCAGGCTGCTATCAGGACTCCTTTTATATTAGGGAAGGCTTTCAAGAGGAGAAATGAGATGATATTAAAAATAGAGAATAAAGGATAGATTGGTCTTTTATGATAAGTATTTATATTACCTTATGGATGAAACCCAGACTTTGAGTCTGTGTGATAGTATGGATGTTTGAGTTAACTTGAGCTGAACTACTGTACCCAAAACGTGCTTATTAATGGACTGGTGTTAATAGAGCTAGGACTTTAGATGTGTGCTGCAAAAGTCTATCTTAAGTACTATCCCATAAAACATTTTTCTTAATGACTTCAATAAGGATCTGATGACGTGTCAAGTTTGCAGTTACTGTAAAACTGAGAGAAATAACTAATGTGCTAGGTTTCCGAATCTGGATTTAAAAAAGAATCTAAGACGTTTTAATGTTGGTCTGTGTTTAGCAAGATAAAACTTATGGACCAATGCTAAATATCATGCCCAAACCTAAGTTGTTTAAATATTAAATATGGGAAAGTCATTACTTTATAGAAACACTTATTTTTTAAAAATGAGATGGTACACTTTAATTGAAGCCAAAAGTGTAACATAGCTGCCAATAAAGAGATATTATCACCTTAAGTGGCATTTATTGAAAAATGTTAAGTTCTGCTATTATTTGTACTGGCCATTTAACACTTGACTATTGAATATGTATCTAGATACTACTCTTTAAATAGGACATTGATAATATGGAGCCTATCCACAAAATAGACTAATGTTGTTAGAAGATGTAAACTTAGAGGCAGCTTTCAACTTCTTATAAAAATGTTCTCCATTCATCTTTCATTCAGTCAATATACATGAGGCAATCCTGCACTTGTTTTTGCAAATAGGAGTAAGCAGCAAGACAATACCACTGTTAAGGAGCTTTTATTCTAATGAAGAAGAGACAGATATGACTAAGTAAACTAAATAATTTCTAATAATAATAATAAATACTGTGAAGAAAGTAAAATAGGGCAATATGATGGTGATTGGTGATTGGTTAGGATGATTCTCAGCCAAAAGAGTTCTCTCTGAGGCAATGACAATGGAGTTGAGACTTGATGATAAGGGGCCAGCCATGCAAGGCTATGGAAAGTGTTGCAGCCCATAGAGGGACTAAGACAATACGAAGGCCTTGAGCAGAGTAGCTGGAGAGTGATGAGTGGAAGGGGGAGTTGTGGGAAATCAGGAAGGCTAATGACTCTGAATTTATTCTAAGTGTAATGAGAAGCCACTGGAGGGTTTTAAATCAGGTATGATCTGGTTTACCTTTTGAAAAGATCACTTTTCATGGTAAATGGACAATGAATTGTGGCAGTTAAGGCTAGAGAAGAGTTTGGAACAGTGAACAGTTTAATGAGTTGTAACATGAAACCATATTTTCCTCCAATTATTGCCTCTCATTTACTATAAATGAATCTTTCTTTGCCTTTTTGACAAGGTTTTAAGAAGATTCCATAATTTTAAAATACTTTTTCATTATTATAAATCTAGCTTATTTGCTGTGATCCTAAAACTGCTATAAAAAGTAAAGCTCATTTTTAAAAAGTCTAGTTCAGTCTAAAAATTTGTATCTCAAACTCATTTTAGTTGTACATTTGAACTGTACAATTTGATCAATTTTGACATATGTGGTATGCCTGTGAATTCATTATCATCACAAAGATAATGAACACATTCATCGTCAAAAGATCCCTTATGCCCTTTTATAGTCCCACCTTTCCTTCTCTGTGTCCCCACCTTCCCAGATAATCACTGATCTGCTGTCACTATGCATTTGCTTGAATTTTCTAGAAAAAAATTTACATATATCCAAATATGGAATCATATATACTTTCTTTAAAAAAATTTATCTGGCTTCTTTCCCTGAGAATAATTATTTTGAGAATTCATCCATATTGTGTCTTATCAGTAGTTTATTCATTTTTATTACTGAGTAATGGATATACCACAATTTGTTTATCCAATTTGTTTTTGGACATTTAGACTGCTTCCAGTTTTAGGATATTACAAATAAAGCTAACATTTCTTCCAGGTGTCTTCACCCATCCTAAGTGGGAAACTTTGGATATTTTCCTTTATACTTGCATGCTCATGTATTATTTTTGACGTTCCTGCATGTCCACAACCCAAGGGGACATGTCAAGTTCTCCCAGGAATGCTTTCCCCAAGCTTCATTGCAGTTGGTAGCTGCATTTTCTGCAACTCCATAAGGAGTTAAGACATAATGATGATAAAGATGATAACAATAATAAGTAACTAGTACTTATATAACACTTATTGTGTGCCATGATCTAACTTCTTCACATGGTGTAACAGATGTAATGCATATTAACCCTGACAACAATCCTATGAGGCATATATTACTTTTCTGCTTTTACAAATAGAGGAACTTAAGTGAGATTAAGTGATATGTTCAAGGTTTGTCCAGTGTTACCCAGTTAGAGAGGGGTGGAGTTGGAAGACAAACCCGATCAGTCAGGCTCAGAGCTCTTTCTCTTAACTATGCCATATTGCTTCTCAATTTCCCCTTCTTTCAGGGTCCCTGATCTCTTTGAGTGATTTTCTTGAAATTCTCCCCACCTGAATAGAGGAAAGTGCCCCACTTTTACTCTCCCAAGGGTGAAGCAAGGTGGGCTTTGTGTGTGAGAGTCTCTTATTACAAACACTATGATTTCAACAAGGTGACAGCTGGTGTTATGACATCCCCCCTCTTTCCTCCCTAGTCTTCTAAAGACTGGAGATGGGAGTATATGGAAATGGTAGAGTGCTGGTTGATGGAAGTAAATTGAGTTCTATTGCCTCTTTTTAGAAAACATGTTTATGGGTTATATAATAGTTATACATTGAAAACTCCTGCTGTCTTCCTTAGCCTGGACTTGAATTCCTGGCCTCAAGCAATACTCCTGCTTTAGCCTCCTAAGTAGCTGGGACTACGGGCATGCACCACTGTGTCTGGCTTTGTTGCCTCTTAACAAACCTTGGAGGAAGTATTTGGCTTGCTTTAGATTTGTGGTATTTAGTCATTCTTGTTTATGATCTGTGTGCCTTAGTCACCAATGCTGAGGGAGAGGAAAAGTTACTTTTTATTTTAGAAGCTATTGTGGTAGTCCAGGAAAGAGGATGGAGGCTTGGACTAGGTTGGTGGTGAAAATGAAGAGAATCAGATGAATGTGGGATATATTTTGGAGAGAAAGCCAACAGGTCATGCTGGTAAATTGGATGTGAGGGAGAGGAAAATAAAGGAACTGAAGAAGAGGATTTTGGCTTGAGTAACTGATAGAGGTACCATTTACTGAGATGGGAGAAAACTTGAGACAAAAAGAGATTGGTATGTGAGTGTGAGGGTGGATTGGTCATCAAGAGTACCATTTTACCTAGTGAAGTTTTAGACGCCCATTTAGATAGCT
This sequence comes from Cebus imitator, assembly GCF_001604975.1. Classification (NCBI taxonomy): domain Eukaryota; kingdom Metazoa; phylum Chordata; class Mammalia; order Primates; family Cebidae; genus Cebus; species Cebus imitator. The sequence goes on from NW_016107598.1 coordinate 2,255,227, forward strand.
ACATTGAGATATAAAATAAAAAGTTGGGCATAGGCATTCAGAGATCAATGGGCAAGGTCAAAGTTAAAGTTATACATTTGAGAGTCCTCAGTGTGCCCTAAGTTTAAAGGCATGGGATAAAGTAAAATTAATTAGGTAGAGGCTAAGATAATATAAAAGATGAGGATTAAGGCTTAATGCCTTCAATATTCAGAGAAAAATTTAGCAAGAGACCCAGAAGAAGTCACCAGTGAGATAGGAGGAAAACTGATACATATTCTCTGTGTCCCTTAAGAATAAAGTCTTGTCACGATTGGAGTATCCCAAAATATAATAAGCTGTGTCCACAGGGAGTGAAGCATCCAATTATTTCGGATGATTTTCAAACAAATGATGAACTCAGTTAAATAGAATATTGAAAAATAAATTTGAGTGAGAGTCATGAAGGTGAGACTAAATTACCTTTAAGATCTCTTTTATACAGCTGAGTCTATCACTGAGCATCTTACTACACAAATCTTAAACATGAATGTAGAAAAATAAGCCTTTTTTTGGCTAAGAATTTAGAACACATGGCTAAGTTCTCAATCACTTAACACGCATGTAAAGGGTTCTACTATTCACATTTTACATTTTTTAGTGGCAAAAAGTAACTAAAACTGGAAAAGAAATGGTTTAAAAATTAAACTGGAACTTCTATGTGTATATAGCAGGTTAATGCTAAAAAGAATATACAGCAGTTCACCTATAGCACAGAATTATAAGCCAATACAAACCTTAACTGACTTTTCAGTATGGCTATTTATTTAAAAATTACCTTTATTAAACTTTTTTTCTTCCGTAAATAGCTAATGTTGCAACCCCTTACCTCCTACTCCAGGCCAGGCTTTTTGTCTATTAGTTTTCAACCTTCAGTGCACATCAGAATCAACTGGGATGTTTTTTGAAAATATATATTCCGGCTGGGCGCAGTGGCTCACGCTTGTAACCCCAGCACTTTGGGAGGCCGAGGCAGGTGGATCATGAGGTCAGGAGTTTGAGACCAGCCTGGCCAATATGGTGAAACCTCGTCTCTACTAAAAATACAAAAATTAGCTGGGCATGGTGGCATGCACGTGTAGTCCCAGCTACTGGGGAGGCTGAAGCAGAAGAATGGCTTGAACCTGGGAGGTGGAGGTTGCAGTGAGCTGAGATGGCATCACTGCATTCCAGCCTGGGCGACAGAGCGAGACTCCATCTCAAAAAAAAAAAAAAAAAAAGAAAGAAAGAAAATATGTATTCCAAGGGTACATCTCCAGAAATTCTGCATGTAGCCCATAAATCCATATTTTAACCAGCACTACGGGAGGTTCTAGTCAGATGATCCCTAGAGCTCACGAGGCAAAACACTAGTCCAGATCCTAAGTTGCCAGCATAGGTAATTCTCTTTTAATGGCAAATGTGTACACCTTATTTTTATTAACACAATTTATTTGAGATTTATAGTTTACATAATAAAAATATAAAAATGCAGGATTATAAGAGTGAAAATATCAAATATAGAGTTTTCTCTAGGTTAGTAATTTTAAGTTAAATAATCTTTGCTGTTATAAAAAAGAAGATTTGGGGGAAACTTTAATTTGTTTCCAAGGATTTGTCGAACTTGCTTTGGGAAGACAGTCTAGCCTTGAGTTTATTTTTCAAGAATTAACATGGTATTCAGCTATTAATTACTTTTTTTGTGATTGAACAAGTCAGTTATTTAGAAACTTCAGTTAGGGGTGAGGACATTTTAGAGTGGTCATTTGTTTTGACATTCTGACCACAAACTAAAATAATGTGCTTTCAGGTCTGTTTCTTTTCTTAATAGGTAAAACTGTTCATGCCATGTCAGTATATTTCCCCTGAACTCAAGTAGTTGCTAAGTCCTACTGATAGTAGAAATTAAAATAAGAATAAACTTTGACAGTATAGTAATATTGCATGTGATAGTGCCTGGCACTTTGTTCTTGCAGACTTTCAGAACATATGCTTTGAAGAAGTGCAATCATGTGCTACCCTTTAATGTCTCTCATCTTGTCATTTCCTGCTTCTAGCTATGAAGTCTGTTTGCCTTATTTATGATCATGAAGTACTCCTAATTACCTGTTAAAATTGTAGGAGTCCCTCCAAAAATTAGAGCTGAGAACTGAAAGTAACACAGATTTGATGCATTTGTGTAACTAACACATTCTTGGAACCAACCTTGCTTAAAAGACAGGAAATTCTAGCACATTGGAGTGGGAGTGTGGGGGGTGCTCTGTCCAAAAGCTCAGTTAAAAAAAATGACATTAGGCCGAGCATGGTGGCTCACACCTGTAATCCCAGCACTTTGGGAGGCTGAGGCGGGCGGATCACCCGAGGTCGGGAGTTTGAAACCAGCCTGACAAACATGGAGAAACCTCATCTCTACTAAAAATATAAAATTAGCTGGGCATGGTGGTGCATGCCTGCAATCCCAGCTACTTGGGAGGCTGAGGCAGTAGAATCACTTGAACCTGGGAGGCAGAGGTTGCAGTGAGCCAAGACTGCACCATTGCACTCCAGCCTGGGCAATAAGAGTGAAATTCCCTCTCAAAAAAAAAAAAGACATTAAGTGAAAAAAATTTTACACAAAATACTGCAGTGATTCAGTTTTCTGTTGAGGCATCTCAAATAAAAATCATCTTACGGGTTTACAATTCTAAAAGGTATAACTAGACACAAGGCCAGCCTTAATGCTATCAAATTGAAATATGGCAACTTATTTATCTAGTATCTACCAATCTACCAGCTTTTTCTGAGTCTCATTCAGTTGCCCAGGCTGGAGTGCAGTGGCACAATCTTGGCTCACTGCAACCTCTGCCACCCGGGTTCAAGCGATTCTCCTGCCTCAGCCTCCTGAGTAGCTGAGATTACAGGCACCTGCCACCATGCCTGCTATTTTTGTAGTTTTTAGGAAAAATGAGGTTTCACCATCTTGGCCAGGCTGGTCTGGAACTCCTGACCTCGTGATCCACCTGCGTTGGCCCCACAAAGTGCGCTGGGATTACAGGTGTGAGCCACTGTGCCCAGCCTTTTTTGTTTTGTTTTGTTTTGTTTTGTTTTGACATAGGCTGGAGTGCAGTGGCGCCATCTTGTCACTGCAACCTCTGCCTCCCAGGTTCAAGCAATTCTCAAGCAGAGAATCAAGTGGAGGCCCCAGCCTCCTAAGTAGCTGGGATTACAAGTGCTGGCCACCATATCCAGCTCATTTTTGTATTTTTAGTAGAGACAGGGTTTCACCATGTTGGTCAGGCTGGTCTTCAATTCCTGACTTCAAGTGATCCACCTGCCTAGGCCTCCCAAAGTGCTGAGATTACAGTCGAGAGTCACCGTGCCCGGCCGGAATATAGGCATGAACCACTTTGCCCAGCCGAGTATCTACCAGCTTCTAATTCCAATTCTATATTTGAGTTTATAAGATGAAGTAGTCAAAATATATACAAAATGTGTATTTTGTGAAATATATACAAAATATATATTTAAGTCCGGTAGCTTGGTTAATTAAGGACTAGTATGAAAAATTAACATGAGATACAGTTGGGACCTTAAAGGGCTTTCATTTCTCCATTCCTTCCTGCATCCCTCCTCCTTCTCTTCCCTTCATTTATTATTCTAGGCAGGACAAATGTCAGATATCTGATTTGAAAACTGATATGAATATATCCAGGTAATAAAATGGAAAATCCCTATTTCAACATTCTTAATGGAATCCTGACTTGAAATTATTATTAATCTTCTGGTTTAAACATTTATATAGGGTAGATGCAAAATAAAAATGACTGCATCAAATGATGTTTTTCTTTTCTTGGGATGCTTTGCAAGAAAATACTTAAATGTGAGTCATACATTTTTCCAGTTCAGCATTTAAACTTCAGACTTTAACCGCAGTTGTGATTGTTTTTAGTTTGTTAGCTGCCTGGAGTGTTATTTTAAGAAAGCAGAAGCACCATCATTTGCACACTCCTTATAGATCACACACCTTAACTCTGACTTTTGCTCCAGTTTTTCAAAAGAAGTGAAGTCAAGATGAAGAACCATTTGCTCTTCTGGGGAGTCCTGGCCATTTTTGTTACAGCTGTTCATGTGAAAGGTATGTGATATTTAGAGAATGAATCCAGATAAAAGGAAAAACATAGGATAGATCTGTTCTTCAGTTTTAAACATTTATGTCTATGCTTTGGTTGGCCAGCTAGCCAGCCACTTTTTCCTAACATGCTTTTATCTTTCTATGGCAGTTGTCTTTACACAAATAAGATATTTTTTATTCTTTTTTCCCTTTTCTTAGTTGTTTGCTACAACCTAGAGAATAAGAAATTAGCTAACTACAGATAGTCCTATTTACGTGAATGTCTGTATTGAATCTTAAAAATCAAGAATCCTTTCCTTGAGTCTCTTAAATTAACATTCTGGAGAAATGAAATAATAATTACTGTAAATACAACATGGGATGCATTGGGATTTTATTTCTCCAAAGAGGCTGGTATTGGTTTTAACAGCTTTCCTGGATCTGAGCCCACAGATTTATTATGATCCCTTAACGATGTTTAATGTTATACAGGTTGCCTATAACTTAATGACTGAGCTTTTGTTATTTTATTTATTGATCTTTTTTTATTTTTTCTTATTCTTATTTTTATTTTTTGAGGCAGAGTCTCCATCGGTTGCCAGGCTGAAGCGCAGTGGCGCAATCTCGGTTCACTGCAATCTCCACCTCCCGTGTTCAAGCGATTTTCTTGCCTCAGCCTCTCGAGTAGCTGGGATTACAGCTGCACACCACCACACTCAGCTAATTTTTTGTATTTTTAGTAGAGACAGGGTTTCACCATGTTGGCTAGGATGGTCTTGATCTCCTGACTTCGTGATCTGCCCGCCTTGGCCTCCCAAAGTGCTGGGGTTACAGGTGTGAGCCACCGCACCTAGCCTATTGATCTTTCAAACAGCTTCAGAAAGTGAAATACATTCTGAATTTAGAGGTACAATGAAAATTAAATAATTTTCATTGAGAAGGTCACATTAATAATTTTTCTGGATTGTTCCTAACACTGAGTCTATGGTTCTTATTTCAAGACAAAGAATGACAGAACTGTAATTAAGAATAGTCATTTTATACTAACTTACCATTAAGAATAACTTTCTAATGATTTAAAATATAAAATATTAGTAGTAAAGCATGTACAATATAAGTATATATAAACATCTAAAAATATGTGATATTTATGATAGGGTTACTTCCCTGTAAACCCTATAAAGCTGAAAGTTGAAAATATCATGCTTTCTACTTACAGTGGCTTTATAGGGAAGTAGCCCCATTGTAGGTGAGGAGCATACTGAATGCATATTACTTTCACAGCATCATAAAGTAGAAAAATTGTAAGTAGAACCATGTAAGTTGGGGACCATCTGTATATAAAATAGCTATCACTTACTGAATATGATATTCTAGGTATTATGCTAATTCCTTTACATATAATATTCCATTTAATTCTCTCAGTAACCACCTGAGCATAAATACTATTATTATTTCTGACACACAGTTGAGTCAGTTGAGACTTACAGAGGTGAAATAACTTGCCAAAGTCATACAGCAAGCAAGCAAGTAGGTAGAACCCGGGCAATCTGACCCGATAGCCTGCACTCTACTGTCCTATTCTGCCTTGCGTAAGGCAATCACTTTAGTAAACTCATTATGGTCATATCTGGCATATGTTGTTAAATCTATTTTCTTATTTGTTTGAACTGAATTAAATTAAATTTAACAAATATTTATTGAACAGCTACCATGTATCAGATGCTCTTGGAATAAAGTAGGGCACAGTCCTTAATAATAGGCTTGTTAGGAGAAAATACTGGCTGTTGGTGAGAGGAAATGTTAGACTCTAAGTCTTGGTGAATTGAAAGTATTTGTACCTTTCTGACAGCTATGTATTTCTGATAGATATTAGGCTGCCTAATATTTTTGTATATTAACTTCCCAGGTTTCTGGTAAGGAAATAATGATATGTCATAATAGAATATAGACATTTTTCTATTTAAGACTTAATAATCAAGTCATTTGTTCCTCAATAATCTATATTTTTGGTCAGACATTATGTGCTCATTTATATTTCATTGAGAAAAAACATTTAAGAGTCATGGATACACAAGTAGGAAAGAGGACATCATTTAGGTCATTTTACCTCTTTCAGATGTTAATGAGATATTTCATTACCTTGAATTGACTCCATAATGTTTCTTTTCAATATTACACAGACTTGTGTCAGAAGATTCATTAAGAACTTATGAATAATGGTGTAATAATGCATTATAAATTACTTCAAACAATTACAAGTACAATAACAATGGTCTTAAAATGTTTTTGTAATGACTCTTATCATTAAGGCTGAAATACTGCATTAGGTCCTCTCTGCTCTGGGAATCATCTCAGGAATAGATTTCCAGTTAAAATGATAGCTATTCTGATCATTTAAGCTTTATAACTTGAATTTGTGTGCCAAATCTGTTTTTTTTGTTTTATTTATTTATTTATTTATTTAGTTGAGGCTTAATGAGAGGAATTGTTAAAGGTCAGTTAGCTAAAACTATAGGAATAAAAAATATTTAATATCATTGTTATTGTTTAATTAGCACTCTTAATAGTATTACTTAAGTAAAGCTATTGTTTAATTTTTAAAACCTGGTAATTGGCTGGTCACTGTGGCTCACACCCAACACTTTGGGAGGCCGAGGCAGGTGGATCACCTGAGGTCAGGAGTTTGAGCTCAGTAGAGACATGGTGAAACCCTGTCTACACTAAAAATACAAAAATTAGCCAGAAGTGGTGGCACATGCCTATACCAGCTACTTGGGAGGCTGAGGCAGGAAAATCGCTTGAACCTGGGAGGCGGAGGTTGCAGTGAGCCGAGATCTCGCCATTGCACTCCAGCCTGGGCAACAAGAGTGAAACTCTGTCTCAAAAATAAAAAATAAAAGTAAAATCGTTTAATTGATCCAAATCCAGATCATACAAAATTACCTTTGTTTATTCTGTGCAATAGTTATCAAGGCTGGGTGTGGTCGCTCTGTAATCCCAGCACTTTGGGAGGCTGAGGCAGGTGGATCACTTGAGGTCAGGCATTCAAGACCAGCCTGGCCAACATGGTGAAACCCCATCTCTACTAAAAATTAAAAAAAAAAAAAAATTATCTGGGTGTAGTGGCGGGCGCCCATAATCCCAGCTACTTGGGGAGGTGAGGCAGGAAAGTTGCTTGCATCAGGGAGGCAGAGGTTACAGTGAACCAAGATTGTGCCATTGTACTCCAGCCTGGGTGACAGAGTGAGACACTATCTCAAAATAACAACTAAATAAACAATTTATCAGACCTCTTTGTCTAATATTCAGATTAGACAATAAATGTTGACATTGAAAGTTAAGGCTGTAATGGTCATATGTGTATTAATTCATTTATTTTTTTTTCTGTATACAGGCATATTTAATTGAGTTTATACCTCAATATTTCTAAATTGCTTTTGCAAATTTATAGCACTTTATGTCTATATATACTCTATCTTTTAAAATAATTCTTATAAGAAATATAGCCCTTATTTTTTGATTGAATCATGTGTCATGATAATCTGATTGTTATTATGAAAAGGCAAATAATTAGCTTAGGAAAGCTGGGGTAGAGAATATTTAAAACTCTTACAAAATAAGGTTATCTTGGAGGAAAACATGCCTGTTCTTAACTATAATACAATTTATGCAAAAAAATTTTAAGTACAAATGAGAGTTCAGGAAGGTTGTGACATTTTAAATTGGGTTTGTAAAGTCAGGTGCTATTTTTTTTTTTTTTTTTTTTGGACGGAGTTTCGCTCTTGTTACCCAGGCTGGAGTGCAATGGCGCGATCTCGGCTCACCGCAACCTCCGCCTCCCGGGTTCAGGCAATTCTCCTGCCTCAGCCTCCTGAGTCGCTGGGATTACAGGCACACGCCACCATGCCCAGCTAATTTTTTGTATTTTTAGTAGAGACGGGGTTTCACCATGTTGACCAGGATGGTCTCGATCTCTTGACCTCGTGATCCACCCGCCTCGTCCTCCCACAGTGCTGGGATTACAGGCTTGAGCCACCACGCCCGGCCCGAGGTGCTATTTTTTTTGTTCACATTTGAATGAATTGCTTTGGTCTGGGAGAAATCCAATCTAGATTTTTGTTTTCTGTCTCACATTGGCATTTGACACTGGTTTTCCCAAGGCTACATCATTCAGAGAACAGTGCCTCTTTCAGAAGCATTAGATGAAAATCAGAATTTTTTCAGCCCAGATTTCCATAGAGTGGTTCAAGAAAAAAGTGAAATTCCTTTTAGAGTACATTTGGATTTCCTTCACTGTGATGTGAGATTCTGCTTAGAGAACAAATGGAGAAAGCTCAGACTAACCAACAATAAAACTATTTTTCTGCAGGCAAGAAAGATAAAATAACTCAATACAAAATATATAAATTGACTTTTGTTTTCCTTTCTTTTTAATACGTTTTACCTTTCAAGCCCAAGAAGATGAAAGGATTGTTCTTGTTGACAACAAATGTAAATGTGCCCGGATTACTTCCAGGATCATCCGTTCTTCCAATAATCCGAATGAGGACATTGTAGAGAGAAACATCCAAATTGTGTATGTGGCATTCCGTATATTCTTTTTCTCCTGTTCTAAGCAGAGATACTTTCTGATACTAAGCCATTGTTTGAATGTAATACCTGTGTCTTTACTCCCCTTTTTGCTGTGTAGCACTTTACATGAGTAAAGAATTGAATCTTGTGAATGAGCTTGAGGCAATTTTATTGAAATTAGGGGCAAGAATGAAAAATTACAGGCAAGCTAAAATCAGTGGGCTATACAAATTATAAACAAAGGTTCTAATCTAGTAATCAACATGCACAGTTTATATGGAGTTATTTCTATTTATTTATTTTTGTTTGCTTGTTTTTGAGACAGGGTCTCACTCTGTTACCTAGGCTGGAGTGCAGTGGCAAGTTAACTGCTTACTGCAGCCTCGAACTCCCAGGCTCAAGCAATCCTCCTGAGTAGATGGGATTATAGGTGTGCACCACCATACCTGGATAATTTTTTATTTTTCTCTAGAGACAGGGTCTCACTGTGTTGTCCAGGCTGTTCTTGAACTTGTGAGCTCAAGCTGTCTTCCTGTGCTGGCCTTCCAGAGTGCTAGAATTACAGGTCTGAGCCACCATGCCTGGCCAAATTATTTCAGTTTGAATCAGAACTTTCAATTGCCCTTGAGCAGCTCAAACTGAAACTTCAGATAACACTAAAGCTTTATTTTATACCATATATAGATGACTGAGTCTTTTACACTGTAATCAGATGTCTGCATCAAGATAAGGCAGACTGATCACATTAATTAATTTGCTTCAGTCTCACTTTTAGGTTGGATTTCAGATATTCATTTCATTTCACACACAGTACAGACTTATATGCTATATAGCTCTTTTTCAATAGCAAGAATGCTGATACAGTTTGAGAAATTAGATTTCTATTGGATCCAATCAGTTATAAGCTTTTCTTGTAAACTACTCCTACCTTAATAGTTTTCCTCCAATCAAATCTCCTATAGAAAGGGAACACAGTATTCAATCCCATTCAATCAATGGGAAAAGTATAATATGTTTAAAAATTTTGTTTTAAAAATTTTTAAAGATTTCTGGCTGGGCCATTTAATAGCTGTGTGTTCTTCTATGCAAGTTACTTATCTACTTTGAACTTCAACTTTTTCATCTTTAAATAAGGAAAAAAATCATGCTTAACCAATAGGATTATTGTAAAAATTGAGAATATCTATTCCTTTTAGAGCTTATATATTTCTGGGATATATTAAAAATATTTACTGTTATTATTCACCTAATCTATGTGCCAGTTATTGTCACGATCCTGCTTAAAACCCTTGTGATAGTTTCCCCAACATTGATCTTAGGATATATTACAAAGGGCTTGGCCTCACCTACAAAGCTTACTATAACTCTCAAGATCATTCATTGCCACTTTTCTTTTACTTTATGTTTAAAAATTCAGCACTACTGTAGCGTGTCTATTTCCCCACATTCACAGTGCTTTCTCCTTTTACATCTGCTAGTTACTCTGTTTGAAGAACCCTGTTCCACTCCTCTTAGGCTAGTTAACTCCTTCTCAATCTGCATGTCTTAGTTCAGCCATCACTTCCTCTAGCAGGTTTTCTTTGACCACTCAGATCCTGCCCACATAGCTTTGTGTTAGGGATGGAACAGCTGAACTAGTGGGTAATTAGAAAGAATGGTATACATGACATTGGCACTTAAGCCATGGAGAGATTTTTAAAAATGACTCTCCAAGATCCTCTAATTCATCTTTTTATTTTATGAAATGAGTCTTTTTATATTATATTATTTACTGAAATCAGATAATTCAGTTACTTTATGACACTTTGCCAGATGTGTTGATGTTTCCTGTTCTGATTTCTGAAAGTATATTACCATTGCTATGCCATTATGGTATTTTTTCTTTTCCTTTTTTTTTTTTTTTTTTGAGACAAAGTCTCATTCTGTTGCCCAGTCTGGAGTGCAGTGGCATGATCTTGGCTCACTGCCACCTCTGACTCCTGGGTTCATACAATTCTCCTGCCTCAGCCTCCCGAGTAGCTGGACTACAGGTGGGCATCACCACGCCCAGCTAATTTTTGTATTTTTAGTATAGGCGGGGTTTCATCATGCTGGCCAGGATGGTTTTGAACTCTTGACCTCAAGTGATCCACCTGCTTTGGCCTCCTAAAGTGCTGGGATTACTGGCATGAGCCACCACGCCCGGCCTGCCATTATGGTATTATTCCCAACTCTATCACTTAATAAAATGATGTGACGTTAGGCAAATTACTTAACTAAGCCTTTTTCCTAAACCTTAAAAAAGGAATAATTATGTATGTATGAATATATACACATATACTTTATAGGGTTGTGAGAATTCAATATGATAATTCATAAAAGAACAGTGTTTGGCTTATAGTAGCCTCTCAAAAATGTTTATTCCCTTGTCGCTCTCATTATGTAAAGCCATTCAAGATATTACTAGAGTCTTTAAAGTCTTATTAAGAATAGATTCATGCATTAATTCAACAAATGTTTATTTAATAACTGCCAAATATTAAGGGTTGGTGGTGGAGATAAAACAGTTTATTTAAAATACAGTCCATTTCTTTTTCTTTCTTTTTTTTTTTTTTGAGACAGAGCTTTGCTCTTGTTACTCAGGCTGGAGTGCAATGGAGTGATCTCAGCTCACCGCAACCTCCGCCTCCTGGGCTCAAGCAATTCTCCTGCCTCAGCTTCCTGAGTAGCTGGGACTACAGGCACGCACCACCATGCCCAGCTAATTTTTGTATTTTTGGTAGAGACTGGGTTTCACCTTGTTGACCAGAATGATCTCGATCTCTTGACCTCTTGATCCATCCTCCTTGGCCTCCCAAAGTGCTGGGATTATAGGCGTGAGCCACCGCGCCCGGCCCATTTCTTAAGAGGATTTACAGTCTAACAGGAAACGTTAAACAATGAAAAAGGCAATTAGAATGCTGTATTGTAAGTGCTATGATAGGAACGGGCAAGGATTGTTAGAGGAGCACTGAGGAGGGGCACCCAGTCTAATCCTCAGGGAGAGGAGAAGGGTAGCAGTGGGAGGCAGGAAATGGTGTTTGGAATAAGTGGCGGGATGAACAATGGCTGTTAGCTGAATGGGAGTTTGCTGGGTAAATGTGTGTGGGGTGTGAAATAATTACTCAATTATTTCAGATTATTGAGGGGGTGGAACAGATCATTCTAGGAAAATGAAACAGGATTGCTGTGAGGATTATATGAGATCATTATATAATATGCTTAGCGTAGTACCAGGCACACCGTAAGTAGTAGTATATGTTAGAACTGTTATTGTTAAAATTGGAGATGAGAAAAGCATGGTACATTTGTGGAATTGCAGTTGTTTATAGCTGACATGTATTGTGGAGGGTGACATTGTGAGAGATGAAGCTGGAGAGTTAGGGGCATATTAGGAAGGGCCTTCTATGCTATTTTGAGGACACCCTGTCTTCTGTGGAGAGACATTAGAGGTTTTAAGCAGAGAAGGAAATTAAGCTTGCATTTTAGGAAGGGTGTTTTGGCAATAATGTGGCCAGTGGTTTGAAGGGGTCAAGACAAAAGGAAGACATTGTTGCAATCTAGGAGAGGATGGAGGTATCCTGAATTAGGCAATAATAACGAGAAGAGAGGTAAGTGTATGGATTTCACACATGAAAATAATTAGAAAACTGGACTGTGAGATTGATTAGGTATGTGACAGAGGGGAGGATTCAGGTATGATAACCAGGTTTTTGGCTTGGATACCTATGTGGATGGTATTGCTAAATACTGAGTTAGAAAACACAAGTTTTTTGTTGTTTATTTTGTTAGGGAGGGGTGCATATGAGAAGGAATGATGAGTTAGTTGAAAAAATTTAAAAGTTAAATCACCAGAACTTGTTGACAATCATTATCTAATTTTTCATGGGATATCGCCATGAAAAAGTTCCAGCTTTGCTACTTAGTTGTTGTGTGAACTTGGGTGGATCAGTACCCTCTCCTATTTATGATTCCCTCTCCTCTAAAATCTGGATAACAATATCCGTCTGTCCATTTCACAAATATTGAACATACTGCATATGCCACATACCTAGCACTGGGAACACATAAATGTTTTTGCCTCAAGGAACTTATACAGCCCAGGGAAGTAACTACTCTGTAGACAAGCAGCTATGATATGGCATACACATACACACACACACACACACACACACACACACACACTCGAAATAAATATATAGGAGCATTAATGAGACTGCAGAGGAAGAAGTTTGTTGAAGGGTGGGAATAACATCAATGTAATTATTACAGAGGTAAAATGTGAGTTTTAGAGGAAAAGCAAAGGAAAAGTTTTAAAGGAGAAGAAAAAATTGCCAAATCAGTAAAGATAGTTGACAGTGGAGTTGCTGTGAGGTTTATTTTGAATGAGAAATATTTAAAATATAGCAAGTCACTGTAAAAAACTGAGTAATGGTATTATTCTAGAGTGCTTATAGAGTACTAAATACAGCAACTACTGTTCTGATGAGATAGTGGCAGTATACCTATTATCAAAAATAACAATATCTGCATTTCATTATTTTACTTTGTTTTCTTTCTTTTCTTCTAGTGTTCCTCTGAACAACAGGGAGAATATCTCTGATCCCACATCACCATTGAGAACCAAATTTGTGTACCATTTGTCTGACCTGTAAGATATATGTCTTTCCCATAGTATGTAGATGTGGAAGTCAATAGCTTTTAATTAACCTTCTTAGTAAGAATGTTTTTGTAAATATGGTGGGGTATAAACATTTACAAATATAATCTGAACTTCTGAATACATTAATTCCTATGTTAATTATTAGGTATCATAAATTCATAAAACTTTGTCACAGATAAAAATTAGCTATACATTTTTTCTAAAGAAGAAATTGTTGCCATTTATAGAAGGGCCAATTTCTCTTATTAGTTCAATACGTGGATTTGATCTTATAAACAAGCAGGTGTTTCTTTGGAAATTAAGACTCTAACAGAAATATTTAAAAAATTCCTTTCTTGTTACTATAAATAACTTGTTTAAACAGGTATGCAGTTGGGAATAAGCCTAACACAGTAGAAATTGCTGTATGGTGTACAGAAAACAATCGTATTATCATATCATTAATTATATTGCTTACTTTCAACTAATATTTATAAATTAAAGATTGGAAAATCTCATAAGCTATTCTGTATTGTGGAGCTGCTTACGTCTGAGAGGAGTCATCCTTTGTTGTCACGTCAGAGCTGCAAGACTTAATTGATTTTGGATTGAAATGTGTAGTCAGATTTTGAGACAGCATTTGAGGAGATTGTCTAATACATGTATTTGCTTTTCAGCTGTAAAAAATGTGATCCTACAGAAGTGGAGCTGGATAATCAGATAGTTACTGCTACCCAGAGCAATATCTGTGATGAAGAAGACAGTGCTACAGAGACCTGCTACACTTATGACAGAAACAAGTGCTACACAGCTGTGGTCCCACTTGTATTTGGTGGTGAGACCAAAATGGTGGAAGCAGCCTTAACCCCGGATTCCTGCTATCGTGACTAATTTAAGTCATTGCTGACTGCATAGCTCTTTTGCTTGAGAGGCTCTCCATTTTGATTCAGAAAGTTAGCATATTTATTACTAATGAATTTAAAACCTAAGGGTTTTTTTTGAATAATGATGTAAAACCAACTCCCTGCCACCAAAATAATTACAATAGTCACATTGTTATCTTTATTAGGTAATCACTTCTCAATTATACGTTCATACTCTATTAAAATCTGTCAATTATCATGCTTACCTGAAGAGGTATGCTCCATTAAGAATACGGTTTCTAGCATTAAACAAATAAACAAAAGGAGTAAATAAAACTCAAGGAGTGAAAATCAGGAGGTATAATAAAATGTTCCTCATATTCTCCCCCCACCTGCCTTTTTTTTGGCCTTGGAGAGCCAGAGCTTCTGCATTTTCTTTACTATTCTCTTTAAAAAAAAGTTTCACTGTGTAGAGAACATATATGTGTAAACATAGGTCAATTATATGTCCTCATTAGAAAAATAATAATTGGAAAATATGTTCTAGAACTATTTACAAAATAATTTAAGGCGAAATCTCTAATATTTATAAAACTAATGAGCGAAATAATTAAATGCATAATGAAAAATATATTTGGACATAACAGACTTGGAAGCAGATGGTACAGATTTTTCTTTTTTTCATAATCAGGTTAGTATAAGAAATTTCCATTTGAAACCATCCATTTTGTACCTGAGCTTTATGAAATATATATATTTCATGATATGTATTCTCTAGCACAGTCTGGACAATTAAATAGATTCATAAGCATATACCTGTGTGAAATAATTTGTTGGAAAAAGTTTGCTTTGCTCATGTTAACCTTCTTGCATGTAAGTTAACTCTATTGATGAACAGTTTGTAAGTATGATGTAACGATACATTAATCACTGAACTCATACATGTACATAGTTGAGGTGGCTTTGTCATTTTATACCCATAATTAAATAAAAGGGCAAAATCCATCCTGATAAATACCATATTTATCATGGCACATAAAACTTCTTTATGGCAGAAAGCCAAAGCCATTGACATATATACCTAAGGGTACTATGGAAAGTAAATGCTAACTCTGAATTTAAAATAGTGGGAGGATGTTAGTAAGGGTTGGTTTCTTGAAAAGGAATTGTTCTGTTTCCTTTTTTTAAAAAAATGGTAATAGTCATTTATTAGTGACCTCTACCGATTATTCAATGTTTCTTCAGGGATATGCATAGGACACTGGTGCTTCAGTAGAAACCATAGTTTTGTGTTGAGAAATGCTGAGTGTATGATAAAATTATATTGTTTGCTAAGAAGAACAATGGCAAGGAATACTTAGCCGCTGCCCCTCCCCCCCAAGCTGAAAACCGCTTGAGGCATTCTAAAGTGGCAAAACAGTATATAGTATGTACATCATATACCGGTTAAAACAATTCCTTAAGCACGAGATGTGTGACCCTGCCTCCGTGGCTCCCTAATGGAGAATACTTTTTAGTTTGCCTGTGATCAGTGGTAAGCAGGTAAGCAGGCACCAGCTGCCCACCTGGTTTATCTTGGTGAAAACACAGAACACCTTTTTTTTAATAAGAATCACCTGTTCAGAGATATTAACTACGTGGGTCAGAATCTGCTTGAGGCTCTCAGCCCAGAATGCTGTCAGTCCTCTGAGGCTACTCAGAAGGTTGTTGGTCCTTGGATAGTCCCACTTTGCTGTTCTATCTGGGTGTCTGCTTCTTAATGCCTTCAGTGCCACCTGGGTTGGGGTCTCTTTGGCCGAGCCGGACTTAGTAGTTTTTTTTTTTTT
>NW_016107598.1:2272507-2277236 GCF_001604975.1 Cebus imitator
GAATTCCTGACCTCAGTTGATCCACATGCCTCGGCCTCCCAAAGTGCTGGGATTACAGGCAAGAGCCACAGCACCCGGCCTGTAAGTGCTTTATAAATATTAACTCATTCAATATAAATCTGGAGTAGCTGGTGACTCTTAAACGAGAGTTATTGAGGATAAATTAAAGCCGTTTTTTAAGTTGTATTCAAACATTTGCTGGAATTAGTGGAACATTTAGAGGGGCACACTAAGGAATCAGTTTAAGATATGGTGGCCATGAAAGGAGCCTCTCGGTTCTCTGCAAGGAATGTAATTGACCTATAGTCCTGAGATGTACTGTGTTTGTGGAAGGGACTCTAAGACAGGTCAGTTCCTGGGAGACACAGGACTTTTCTGATGGGGCACTGACTTGGGGATGCCTTATCTTTGCTGAAAATGTATTAGCACTGCAGCTATTACCTGGCCAATCATCCTTCCTATCCTCCTTGATCCACATGGGTAATACCTGCATCAGGATCTGATGACTCAGCCTTCTTCAGATACCTGAAAAACTCAGTGGATAATTCGCCATTTGAGTGGTTCACTTACCTAGTAAATGGCAATGAAAAGTCTGATTCACTCTGCTATAGTCTCAACAAATATCAATTGAGGCCCTTAGAGAATCTTTATGTCTGCTGTAAGATTTTCTTAAACCTCATGTGATATTTTGAGGTTAACGTGACCAATTCATTGATGGGTCATAGTCTGTTATAATGTTTGCACTTTTTGCCCTCCCTTTTTAACTTGAATTAAATGGATGACATTTGAAAAGACAGGCATAAATAGGTACAGTTGGTGAGAAATGTTTTTCTTCTGCATAGTGCTTGACAAGTTGCCATTTGCTCTGGTAAGCACACTCAGCACCAGCCAGATAAAAATTATATTAATTAGCAATAAGAGAAGCCCTTTAGTGGGATTTCCAGGTCTTGGCTTTGGGGTAGCAGTATAGTCTAGTGGATAAATCCATGGTCTATGTTGGAATAGACTCTAAGTAACATTGGGCAAGTTAATTCAAAGATTGCTTCCTCATTTGAAAAATGGCAGCAAAAATAACTACATAGATTTTTATAAAAATAAGGCTGCATGCTATATGTGTCTGTATATCACTTATTATCACTGTGGTAGCAGTTAGCAACAATCCATAAATTACAGTTGTTATTATGTGTTAATTGCCTTTGGCTCTTCTTCCTGCCTAAGCAACAAATAAGAAAATAATGTAGAAATATATTGAATCTGTGATTTTCTTTTCTTTTTTTAAAAAATATTTTATTGCGTTTTAGATTTTGGGGTACATGTGAAGGACATGCAGGATTGTTGCATAGGTACACACATGGCAATGTGGTTTGCTGCCTTCATCCCCATCACCTATATCTGACCCTTCTTCCCATGTTATCCCTTCCCAACTCCCCACCCTACTGTCCCTCCCCTAGTTCCCCCTCACAGACCTAGTGTGTGATGCTCCCCTCCCTGTGTCCATGTGTTCTCATTGTTCAACACCTGCCTATGAGTGAGGACGTGTGGTGTTTTATTTTCTGTTCTTGCGTCATTTTGCTGAGAATGGTGGTTCCCAGGTTCATCCATGTACCTACAAAGAACATGAACTCCTCGTTTTGTATGGCTGCATAGTATTCCATGGTCTATATGTGCCACATTTTCCCTGTCCAGTCTATAATTGATGGGCATTTGGGTTGGTTCCAGGTCTTTGCTATTGTAAACAGTGCTGCAGTGAACATTTGTGTGCATGTGTCCTTATAGTATAACGATTTATAATCCTTTGGATATGTTCCCCGTAATGGGATTGCTGGGTCAAATGGAATGGCTATGTCTAGGTCCTTGAGAAATCACCACACTGTCTTCCACAATGGTTGAACTAATTTACACTCCCACCAACAGTGTAAAAGTGTTTCAATTTCTCCACATCCTCTCCAGCATCTGTTGTCTCCATATTTTTTAATGATTGCCATTCTAACTGGCATGAGATGGTATCTCAATGTAGTTTTGATTTGCATTTCTCTAATGACCAGTGATAATGAGCATTTTTTCATGTTTGTTGGCCTCATATATGTCTTCTTTTGGGAAGTGTCTGTTCATATCCTTTGCCCACTTTTGAATGGGTTTGTTTATTTTTTTCTTGTAAATCTGTTCTAGTTCTTTGTAGATTCTGGATATTAGCCCTTTGTCAGATGAGTAGATTGCAAACAATTTTTTCCCATTCTGTTGGTTGCCGGTTCACTCGAATGATTGTTTCTTTTGCTGTGCAGAAGCTCTGGAGTTTAATTAGATCCCATTTGTCTATTTTGGCTTTTGTCGCCAATGCTTTTGGTGTTTTAGCCATGAAGTCCTTGCCTACGCCTATATCCTAAATGATTTTGCCTAGGTTTTCTTCTAGGGTTTTTATGGTGTTAGGTCTTATGTTTAGATCTTTAATCCACCTAGAGTTAATTTTAGTGTAAGGTATCAGGAAGGGGTCCAGTTTCTCCTTTCTGTACATGGCTAGCCGGTTTTCCCAACACCACTTATTAAACAGGGAATCCTTTCCGCATTGCTTGTTTTTGTCAGGTATGTCAAAGATCAGTTGGTTGTAGATGTGTGGTGTTGCTTCCGAGGCCTCTGTTCTGTTCCATTTGTCTATATCTTTGTTTTGGGACCAGTACCATACTGTTTTGATTACTGTAGCCTTGCAGTATAGCTTGAAGTCAGGTAGTGTGATGCCTCCAGCTTTGTTCTTTTTGCTTAGAATTGACTTGACCATGTGGGCTCTCTTTTGGTTCCATATGAAGTTTAAGGTGGTTTTTTCCAGGTCTGTGAAGAAGGTCATTGGTAGCTTGATGGGGATAGTGTTGAATCTGTATATTACTTTGGGCAGTATGGCCATTTTCACAATATTGATTCTTCTTAACCATGAGCATGGAGGGTTTCTCCATCTGTTTGTGTACTCTCTTATTTCGTTGAGCAGTGCTTTGTAGTTCTCCTTGAAAGGGTCCTTTACATCCTTTGTTAGTTGTATTCCTAGGTATTTTATTCTCTTTGTAGCAATTGTGAATGGCAGTTCTTGATTTGGCTCTCTGTCTGTTATTGGTGTATAGGAATTACCTGGAGGACTCATTAAAGTAGACTGCTGAGCCCTACCCAGAGATGCTGATCAAATGGCTCAGAGATGCAGCTGGAGACTGCAGGTCGCACACATTCCCAGGTGCTGTTGAGCCTGGGAATTGCAGGAGAGCCCACTGCTTTAGAATTATAAACCTCTACTTCCATCTAGTGGTAGAGTTACAAAATACAATGAATATATGTTTTTAAAATGCATTGTTTCATTTAATTCCTCTTAACACTTCATAAAACAAGTACTGTCTTCACTTCACACATGATAAAACTGAGCTGTGAGGTGATAAGATCACATGCCTAATGTTTTTCAGGTATTTGGAGAAGTGATGATTAACTCCAAGGCTGTCAGACTCCAAAGTCAAAGCTCTCAGTATATTATCCTGTCTAAATGTCCTTCAAATGGTCTTCCTCAGTAATTTCACTTATGTGGACATAACCAGAAATATGGACAAAGAGGGATAGAGATATCTATTACAACATGATTTATAATAGTGATAATTCACAGGAAACTTTAAGTCCATCATCAAGGGAATGGTAAGGTATACTTCAAAATATTTTACAGACAACAGAAATGAAATTTCATGTGTTTTAAAATTTATGGAAATTGATGTACAATGTGAAGAGGAAAATGTAGGATTTTGCATAAAAAAGCGACTTTAAGAAAATTCTCTTCACAGCTGGGCATGGTGGCTTATGCCTGTAATCCCAGCTCTTTGAGAGGCCAAGGTGGGCGGATCACGAAGTCAGGAGTTCAATATCAGTCTGGCCAATATGGTGAAACCCTGTCTCTACTAAAAAAAAAAAAAAAAAGAAAAAAAAAATTAGTCCAGTGCAGTGGTGCATGCCTGTAATCCCAACTACTCAGGAAGCTGAGGCAGGATAATTGCTTGAACCCGGGGGGGGCAGAGTTTGCAGTGAGCCGAGATCACGCAACTGTACTCCAGCCTCGGCAACACAGCAAGACTCTGTCTCAAAAAAATAAAAAGAAAAAAAAAAGAAAATTCCCTTCACTTCACATACATGGGAAAAGACTTGAGGGAAATAGGCCAAAATGTTATTTTTTGTTTCCTTTTACTTTTTAGTATAGAATATCCCAAATATTCTACAAAGACTTTATATTTTATAATTGGAAAAGTGTTAATCATTATTAGTTAACTTTTAATATTAGTTAATTAATACATTAATACTAATTTTGGTTAAATTCTAAATTTTTATTTATTTGCATAATATAAAGAGAAAGTGGTGTTTACTTAGAATCTACTCTGTACTCAGCACAGTACAAGTTGCTATGAGGGGCTCACTTTTTCAGTTTTTCTATTTCTTCTACAGGCAAAACTAAAACAGGAAAAAATTAGCACACAGTATAAGACACATTTGTGATTAAATATTAAAGATTGGCTGAGTGTGGTGGCTTACACTTGCAATCCCAGCACTTTGGGAGGCTAAGGCAGGCAGATCACTTGAGGCCAGGAGTTCAAGACCAGCCTGGCCAACGTGACAAAACCACATCTCTACTAAAAATACACAAATTAGCTGGGCATGGTGGTCCACATCTGTAATCCCAGCTACTTGGGAGGCTGAGGCATGAGAATCGCTTGAGCCC
>NW_016107598.1:2279986-2290672 GCF_001604975.1 Cebus imitator
AAAAAAAAAAAAAAAAAAGAAGAAGAAGGAAAGTAAAGCCAAGTAAGCACATTCAGCATCAGCCAGATAAAAATTATATTCATTAGCAATAAGAGTAAAGCTTTATATAGTGTAGAAATGAATAAGATTATTTGGATAAGCTCAGAGGTAATTACTGGTCAAGCTCTGATGAGGCACAGAAACGGAGGTTGCTGGGTGCTGAGGCCATGAAATGCGGGCATCATGAGAGAACAGGACCTTGCCTGGGATGTGAAAGGATCCTGAAAATAGCTTCATCTATTTCACAATGATATCTTTGTCAAATTACAGATCAACTTCCTCTTTGCTTCTTCATTTGAAAATTTTTTCTCTGCCAGCATAGAACTTTGCTTGTTACCAGTTGAATTCTATTTCTAAATCTAATTGACTATAAATTCAAAGCAAGAAGAAGAGTTTCAGTGACTGATGTTATTGGACTAGGGTGAGGTGGAGCCACATGAAAGTGCATGTGGACAAAACCTAATGCTGTATTTTACTGTGAAACGGTGAATGTCTATTTTCCATCAAGTGAAGTTTTCTTCTGACTTTTAATTGGGCAATTGGTGGGAGAGAGCTGTTGATTTTTTAAGTCCAACATTTCTGGTTTCTTTTTTAGTTATTAGAAATGAAGTTTGGTTTCCTGATGAATCTTTTTTTGTTTTCTTAAGGTCATGATTGAAGGAGAATGGGGTAAACAAGGGAAGAGAGAACAAGTGTACAAATAACTCAAAGGTAATTTCTTCTGAGTTTTCTTTAAAGGTGTATAAAGTTAAGATGTTGATGTGAGTGACCAAAGTGAAACATGTTATCTACATGTTTAATAATCCAAAAAGCCAGAGGAAGACTCTCCATGCTAATGGCTACTAGGCTGTTTCCGAAGGTCTAGCTGGACTCTATATTTTGTCATCCTACTTTGCTTCCTGTATCAGGTGAGGAAATGCAAGATTTCCCAGGCACCTGGATTAATGCCCAATCATCCTTTAGAGAAGTTTATTGTAGGCTGTGCATATAAAGCAGATATGTGTCAGCCTTGCTGGATTATCTCTTGTGTTTATAATCCTCACATTTTTTCCTTCTTCTTTATTTACCTTATCAACTAAAGACATCATAGACTACATCCAGCTATTTTTGAATCAGCAGATGACCACTAGATGTAGGAACTCATCATAGAAGTGTAGTAGTAGTGGTAGGTTCAGATACTAAGAGTGTTACTTTTAGAGCCTCCCATATCCACTGCATGCATCTTAACTTTGGAGTAGACTTAAAAAGCTTTATCAATAGCTTCGCAAGAGCATAGAGAATAATTGATTTCTTTACTGGTATCCAGGCTTGCAAATGCATACCTGTGTTGATGACATCAAGAGTCATTTTCTGGGCCAGGCACAGTGGCTCACACCTATAATTGCAGCACTTTGGAAGGCCGAGGGGGGTGAATCACTTGAGGTCAAGAGTTCAAGACCAGCCTGACCAACATGGTAAAACCCTGTCTCTATTAAAAATACAAAAATTAGCTAGGCATGGTGGCACACATCTGTAATCTCAGATACTCAGGAGGCTCAAGCATGATAATTGTTTCAACTTGGGAGGTGGAGGTTGCAGTGAGACGAGATCGCACCACTGCTCCAGCCAGGGGGACAGAGCAAGATTCCGTCTCAGAAAAAGGAAGCACCCTACAATCCTTTTCCTACAGGGTTAATTCAGTTTAGGTGAGGAGATTATATGAACCAGTTTGTTCCGTCAAAAAAAAAAAAAAAAAAAAGAGTCACTTTCTGGAGGAACATTTTCCCTTCTTTTTACTGTATGTTTTTAAATTCAAAACATGTGATTTTTGGGTCACACTATACTTTTTTAGAAAAAATATTTACCTATACTCAAGACAGCTTGGAAGTGTCACACTATACTTTTTACATTTTACATTACAGAGATCTCAGATGGTGATTTATAGAGCAGCATCCCATAAATTCAGATATGTCAACATATCTGCCAAAACAATTATGTGAACCCATACGTTTTGGTGAAATATGAAGTACTCATATTGAGATTTTTTGGGAAAAAAAGATCATTTGGAAAAATAGTGATACAATAACGTATTTTTATTTTGAAAGGATAAGTCTTAAAAGACAGTTTCATACAGAATAAGTTAGTGCATTTTTCAATGTGTGATTAAAATATAAAACTGGCCGGGGAGAGGGGAATGTAAGCACTAGGGGATGGCCTGGATAATCTACCTCTAAGATCCTGTCTTATGCTGAAATTCTATGATGCAGATGTTGCTGAATATATAAAACTACGGAGTGGCGGCTCATTCAGCATCCCAGACAGTCACCTTTCAGGAAAAGCAAACTATGATGTTTTCGTGGGAGTGCTGAAAGTCATTAAAAAAATCAATCAATATATATTTATTGGGTATATTCTATGTTCAAGACACTGTGCTAGGTACTTTAGAAGATTCAAGGGGAAGATTCCTTTTCTCAGGAAGTTTTCAACATTGTGTTTCCTCAAATTTCTGAAATCTTCTTATGAAATCTGCTCCTGAAAATGTATCCTAAGAAGTCCCTTAAAGTTATAAGGTATGGTTTTAGGCAATTCTGAGAACTTTTTCTGCTCTAGGCAAGGGATATGCAGATAATAGGCCAATATGCTATTAATAATAATAATATGCTATTAATTAATAATCCCAGATGTATCATAAGTGAGGCATATAGAAATATCTACTTTACAAAATAATTTACACAATTTATTCAAGATACCAAGAAAGTGTATCTGCATGGACACTTTCCTGCATGAATAATTCTGCATGGACATGAAGAATGTTAGTAGTAGCACATACTGGTAGAACAGCTTATGCTGAACTAGTGAAAAAAAAAAAAACAAAAACTAAATATTGAGTTTTTATTTGTTTAAGACAGTGTTTCCCAAAATGTCTTCAGCAGATCCTGCGGATTATGAATTGGCAGTGTGTGGCAAGTCCTAATCTTTTTTCCTGGATGTGCAGTCTCAGAGCAGTGGTTTCTTCAGTTCCTCATTCTCCGTCTTTCTAAGCCTTTTTCCTAGGTTGCTAGTTCTGGGTATGCTGCCTTCCCTTCTCCTTAAATACATCTCTCTAACTGAACTGTGTCTACTTGGTGGAGACCCTAAGATAACTAAAAGCAAAGTAGCTATCAGTGTCTACCATTTCCAAAATATATTCTGTAATGAGGGTTAAGCTGGGTCAAGAAAAAATTAGGGTAGGATTTAAAGAGTAGATAAAAAAGGAAGAGAGTGACATACAATCTTAAGATGAAAATGGTGTAGCAGGGAAAAAGATAAATTGAAGGGAAGAAAGGAGTCAGAGAGGAGAGGGATTAGTTGACAAGTGGTACACTGGAGGACAAAACAGGTGGGAAGAGAGGAAGACATGATGGAGGAGGTAGACATAAAGAAAGGACTAGTAGACTGGTGCAGTGGCTCATGCCTGTAATCCCAGCACTTTGGGAGGCCGAGACGGGTGGATCATGAGGTCAAGAGATCGAGACCATCCTGGCCAACATGGTGAAACCCTGTCTCTACTAAAAATACAAAAAATTAGCTGAGTGTAGTGGCATGCGCCTGTAGTCTCAGCTACTCAGGAGGCTGAGGCAGGAGAATCACTTGCACCTGGGAGGTGGAGGTTGCAGTGAGCTGAGATCGCACCACTGCACTCAAGCCTGGCGACAGAGCGAGACCCCGTCTCAAAACAAACAAAAAAGACTCTTAATGGTTAAAATTGCTAGTTTAATATGTAATAAGTGATACATAGAAAAAGATGAGGAATAGCTAAATACAGAATGGTTGAGGGAGAGAGAAAAGAAGGAAGAAAGTTTAGCAAAGGAAATGATAAAGGTAAAGAGAGTGGCAGTGGCAGTGGAAGAAAAAAATGCTTGAAGAGAATATTGAGTAGGAAAAAAACCTGTCAAGATCAACACAAGGTAATCATGTACAGTGCATCAGGACTATACTGATGTGTGGGTCTCCATATGTAAAATGGAAAGTTAATCTGCCTTTCAGTCTTGCAAAACCAGTTTTGCAAGTATGGAACTTTGAGAGCAAAAGGAGAAGTCAGCAAGCAAAAAGAAACTAACTCAGCCAAGTGGCTTCCAAGTTTCTAGGCAGGGATGGTCTGCACTAATTTGTGAAAGTGCTAGATCTGGTGACCCCCAGAGGCCTAATCTCAGCTCCACCTGGGTCACTACTCACATTGCTGAGAGGGGAAAAAAACTTCAGGATCACCAAGATAGATACTTAATTGAGTCTTGGGGAAAAAAAAGTTTGGGAACCATTGGTATAAAATGTCAGTTATTTCCCTTCCCCTGAAAATGTTTGGTTGAGATAACCCCTAGGCCTGAAGCAGTAAGCAGTCTTGTATCTGGTCCTGTGCATTGGTCCCTCTTTGAAGGAATTCAAATGGAGTGTGTTCCCCTGCATCAAGTGGGTCTACATTTATACTCGTAAATTGTTCCCCAGTAGCTAACTCAACCAATGTGTTAGGATTTTCAGTAGGCATAATTGAATCCCCATCAAATGGGCTTTGCCTTCCATTGCTAGATGGAGATCCAATGCTGGAAGAGAGATGCTTTGCTAATTTGGAGCTAAAGCATGGCAAATGCAGGATGTTAGATGGTCTTTGTTGCTGCCTCTCACTCTCATTTCCTTGGATTTGGCTTTGGATGCCTTCTGGATCGGAGCCTTCATCAGGTGTACCAATAACAAGCTGCTCAGGAGTAAGGTCAATAGTTCTTTCATTGAGCTGGTTGTCTTCAAAAATTTGTTCCAGAATGTCGTTTCCATCTCCTCCAAGATCATTTTTGAGACAAGGTGTATTCTTTGATTGAAGGGAACCAGCTTCAGGAAAGGGCATAATTCCCTTTTGGCCCAGTTGATTCTTTATAGAACATGGTGTGTTCCTCCTCAGAGTGGACACATCATCTCTGAAAGGACTTGGGTTTTGGCTTTCCCTCTTCTCTGAGCTGTTTCTTTGGACTGGTAGGATGTTTGTTGGGGAGACGATATGTCTTGAGTGCTTGGTATGACTACCTTCTGTATACAGAGGACTGGTGTCTTGGTTCTCCCCAGGTGCAAGACCATACGATGGAGTGTAGTCTTGTAGAGCTAGTGGATTGTCCTTGGGCCCTGTGGAACTCCCAGCACAGCAAGAGCCTCTCTGGCTTAGGTGAAATAAATGTGCTTCTTTTTGACCTGATGGGTAACTTTGTGGGATAAAGTCAGGGAAAGATGAATGTTCTCTCTCTGGAGAATTTATCCTAGTTATTTGCATGCCATAGTTCAAATTCTCGCCTTCATGCCATATTGGATTTTTCTGAAGCCCAGCTGGGGTGTTGCTGGAATAGGGCTGGTTACCTTTTTGGTCTGGTGGCCTAGCTGGGGCTTTTTGTAAATGTGTCGCCTGATCCCAGGTATTTCTGTTAAAATACGGCCTTCTTTCTTTCTGCCCTTGGGCTTGTATCCTGCGGTCCCAGGAGTTCCATGAAGGAAACAGAGTGCTTTCTTCTGGTTCAATGGCATTATTAAGATAGTAGCCCCTGCTCTCTATAGGTGGTGACATAGTAGGAAGTGTATTATATGATGGAATATTTTCACCCCGGCTCCATGGGTAGAATTCACTATAATAAAAACCCTCCTTTGGTTTTGACGGATTATCTAAAGAATAGGGAAGATAGTCCTTTGGCTGATTTGAGGTATATTGTTCATCTTCATAGTGCCTAAATGTTGGGCTTCCTTTGAAGCTTAACTCTTCACCCCATCTATTTTGTCCAGGAAAATATTCATCTCCAGTTGGATCAATTGTGTCCTCTTCATTATAAGGGACTGTCTCTTTCTGGTCTGGGGTATTTATTGGGTACAGTGGACTTTCTTTTTGCCCCATAGTGTTTGGAGAATCCTCTCTCTCATCCCATGTATTGCTTCTACGATATGGTGAGTTTTCCCTGGGATAATAGGGATTATATTCAGGGTAGAAAACACTTCCTCTAGAACCATGGGAAGAATGAGGTAAATGTTCTTCTTGCCTCCCAGGATCTTCCTTAAAAGGTGGAGAAATTTCAATTTCTTGGTGGTTCCAAGTATTTCTTCCAGCAGGAAAATCTTCTTTTGCAGAAGAAGGGATTTCCTCAGGGTATACAGGCTTTTCCTCAAGGTATACAGGCTTTTCCTCAAGGTATACAGGGTGATATGAGCTGTGCTTTAATTTTGGCTGATTAGTTTCTGATTCATATGGGATTCTTCTTGGCCCTAAAACAATCCCTTTGGGCAAATTCTGGCTTTGGGTTTGTCCATCAGAATTTGGGACTTTTCTGGAATCTCCTCTTGGGTAATAGGAGTTTTCATGTTGATCAACAGAATTAAAATTTGGGACTGGCGTGTAACCTTCAGAGTGAGGCAGTTTATAATTTGATTTATTAACTTCATACTGTTGAGAGTTTCTCCAGGGGCTGGTTGGAGTCTTTGTAGGAACAATTATTTGTTCTTTTGGACTTGGCGGCTTTTCCTTTGGATTTTGAATTTTTTCATTTTGAACAACAGGGTCATGTTTGGGACCCAGTGGGGCAACATTAGTTCTCACGGGGTGTTTATTTGGCCTCTGAGGCGTTCTTCTGAGATTTGCTGGATTTCCTGCATAATTGGGATAATTACCTCTTGAAGTAGAAGGGTAAGCTATGTGATAAACTGGATTTCTTGGACGAGCTACTTGTTTGCCTTCCCAAGCAAATGAGTTCCACTGAAGACCCCTTTGAACTTGTTGATTTCTGTAAAAACGTCCATTCTGTCTGTGCCCCATGGTAGAACCAGTGGGATACCACTGTCTTCCTGAAGGAAAATTTCTTATATTAGGATTTGGATGATTTGCACGAATATTTGGCTGACTTGGTCTCCATGGGATTTGACTTCCTGGCCCTCCCTGGCCTGAAGCGTTGACTGCAGGGACTGGGCGGGTCCCATTTTGATCTGGAGGATTGTTCCCAGTGTTTGGCCCTGGAGTACTGTTGCCTGTGGGGCTAGTATCATTTCCACCCTGACTCCCTCTAGGGTCTGGTTGGGTAGAATTTGTTGTTGAATTAGCTGTGGGTTCGGTACCTGGACTTTCTGCTTTAGGAGGATCTTCTTCTTTGGGTTTTTCAAAATCTTGTTCAAACATTTCTTCTGAATAATAAGGAGGGCGACCCCCAAAGCCATGATATCCAAAATATCCAAAGTAAGGATTCTGTGGGAAAGAAGATAGAAATCAATAATTACCCTTTGTTTCCCACCATGGTGTTGCTTAGAATTTTTTAGTATAACAGGGAAATCTTATCAGCCACATGTTTGTTTTAAAATCATAAGCTTTACTTTCTTGAAATTTGATTCCTCCTTGGTTTCCATGACCATACTCTTTCTGTTTCTCTCTTCTAGTATTTTTTTCTGACCACTGCTCAGCTTTCTCTTTTTAGTTCTTATACATCTGAGCCTTTTTTTTTTTTTAAATGATTTCATTCTCCATCCTTCTAATTTTTTTCTGTTCTCTGTTTATATACCTCTTAAGAGTTCTATTGCATGCCCATGCTTTCAATAGGCATATATGCTAATGACTCACAAAGGCGTAATTCTGACCCACAACATTCTTGCCCAAGGTTGAGGCAGCAAAACATCTCTACTAAAGCTTTCATGAGTACCTCCAACTGAATGTACCCAGAACTGGGCTCAACTCCCATCAAACCTCCTCCTCCAGTGTTCTGTATTTAAGCAGCATTCACCACTATCTATACAGCTTCCCAAGTTTCTGCTCTCTTATTTCTCCAGACTATTGATAACCAGGTCCTATAAAATCTCAACTTTCATCCTTGTCCCCACTTCCTTACTCCACAGTACCCCCTGAACTGTTGCAATAGTTTTCTTACTGTCAACTCTGGATGCAGTCTTAATTTCCTTTAATCTTGCTTCTGCACTGCTATCAGAGTAATTAGTAGAGGCTGAGACTGGGTATATGGAAATTCTGCCCCTTTCCTCTTTAAATTTGTATTTAAAGTTCTCCATTACAAAATAAACTCTAAATTCCTTAGCATAATGTACAAAGCAATACAACATGCTGCTAAATAGTGGGGCCTCTAGACAGATGTGCATTAAAATCCCCATTCCACCAGCATTAGTACTGTGACTCTGGGCTAACCTTGGTTTACTCATTTGTAATACGGAGATGACAAAATAATGTCTACCTCATAGGTTGTCATGAGGGCTAAATGAAACAAAATAAGTATAGCTCAGTGCCTGGTACTTAGCAAGTGCCTAATAAGTGTTATATATTATAATACTATAATGTTTTATAATAATCTGGGTCATTTACATTCAGCCTCATTTCCTCCCCCTTGCACTTTATAAGTTGCAAATCACAACTACTCTGAACTCTCTGGGTTCTCTATTCTTTTCATGTTTCAGTGCCTTTGCACATGGCTTATTCACATTGTAACTTCTTCTACCTACACATTTATTCCTCCTGGCAAACTGGACTCATGCTTCAGAACTCAGTTTGACTTCTACCTTCTGTGTCTTGACTTCCATGGGCAGAATTAGGTTCTGTTCCTAGGAGTCCACAGCAGTACAGGTTTCTGTCATAACAATCATCCCACTGAATTTCAGTTGCCTATTTTCCTGGGATTCTTATATTTAATTCTCCCATGTGAAGGTTTTGAATGAAAACATTATGCTTCTCATCCTTGTTTTCCAGTACCTAGCACAGTGGGATGGTCTTAATAAATTTTCATTTAATGAATGATTTAATCATCACGAACTCTGTCAGTCACTATGTTTGTTAGACATTTGTGTGGCATTTAGATCATTTGATTTTTCTTTTAAAACAAATGCAATATAAAGAAAAAGTATTTTAATCCCCATTTGTGGATGAAGATGATGAGACAGGTAAAAAAATATCTCCAAGATCATGCAGGAAATCAGGTAGTGCCCTCAGGAGGTAGAATACAGACATTTTATTTTTTTGAAATGGGGTTTCTCTTTGTTGTCCAGGCTGGAATGCAGTGGCAAGATCAGGGCTCACTGCAGCCTTGACTTCCCAAGCTAAAGTGATCCTTTCACTTCAGCCTTCTGAAGAAAGAAGGAAGAAGAAAGGAAGGAAGGAAGGAAGGAAAGAAATAAATTGGCGGTTGTTGCAGGGAGTGAGCAGAGGAGTGACAAGATTAGACTATTGTTTCACAGGGTCACTCTGGCTGCTATGCTAACAATAGATTGTGGGAGATGAAAAGACTTAGTTACAAAACGTACATGTACATAATCTTAAAGTTGAAAGGAACCTTTTAGAACAGGTAATGCCAACCTCTCTTTTGTTTGAGACAGTCTTGCTCTGTCACCAGGCTGGAGTGCAGTGGCGCTATGGCTCACTGCATCCTCCACCCCCAGGCTTAAGTGATCTCCCACCTGTCTCAACAACAACAACAACAAAAAACCAATCTGTCCCCCACTCCTCAGTCAAGCTATTAGGTTACCACAGTTCACTGAAGACATATCACATACTTAGGGAAAAAAGAATTTAGCTCTAGGTGGGTGGGGTGCTATGCCACAATCACTAAGATGACTTTTTAGTTGACATAGTGCTGGAATATTAGTCACTCTGTGATACAGATTTGGTTCTTCTCCTAGTGTGGTATAGTAAAAAGGACTTTGAGCAGAGTAACAGAAGACTTGGGTTCTGGGTCCAGTTTATCCAGAAACTTACTAAGTGAAATTGAGTAGTAATTGATCTTCTCTTGGCTTCAATTTATTTGCATTAATATAATCAGGAAGTTAGATAATCACTTAATTTCCTCTTGAGGATAACATTCTAAGAAACTCTTACTTCTTTCTCTGTTTATCACTGTCTGGAGTCCACCATCAACCTTTGGACCACTGGCTTGATTTGTTTCACTTTTTTATTTTCTAAGAATCACGGAAGCTTGAACCCAGGTTCATGTATTATATTCTAACTTTCTTATTAGATGATAAAAAAGCAGGGACAAATGGATTGTAATTTCTAGTGGAGAATGTAGCTTTACTTGTACTTACCCCCCCTTCTTCATTGCTTATTGGTGGGCGTCCATAACCTGGTGGCGGTCCCCTCTGAGAAGTGAAAAACACAGAGAACACAGTTGAGAAAGCACTTTCTATGCTGCCATTTGTTTATAAGAGCAAAGTATCTAAAAATAGCTCAAGTCAGTGATTGAGCTCACTTAGTACCATGAGCTTTTAACTTCTGAGTGGTTAGGTCTCACAGTCCAGCTGCTAAGAATTGTGATCTAACAATGAAAATACAAAGGCTTCAGCTGGATCCTAGATTATCCTACTTAAAATACTCTGCATGGCTGCTTCTCCTGGCAATCCTCCTTACCACCTCTAACACTTAAAAACACATCCCCCGCAACCCCCCACAAACACACACCATGCACACACATAAAGAGAGAGAGTGTGAGAGAAAGAAATTTGAGTGCTGTTAGAATCTAAGCATCTATATTAGAACATCTGATAATAGAGATTGCGTGAAGATGTTATTTTTAGAATGTGGCTTCATGTTTAGGGGATTATTACTATGATTTTTTATTTGACTAAAGTTAATTCTCCTAATCAAACTTGGAGGCTAAGTTTCTCTCTTTCAAGTTTTTTTTTTTTTTTTTT
>NW_016107598.1:2290797-2332698 GCF_001604975.1 Cebus imitator
CGCCACCATGCCCAGCTAATTTTTTTGTATTTTTAGCAGAGACGGGGTTTCACCATGTTGACCAGGATGGTCTCGATCTCTTGACCTCATGATCCACCCGCCTCGGCCTCCCAAAGTGCTGTGATTACAGGTGTGAGCCACCGTGCCCGGCCTCTTTCAAGTTTTATGTAGATGAGAGTAATAGTTACTTCAGCGTGAGAATCATGTTTATCTGCTTTTAAAATCTTTACTTTGTACTGCCTTAATTTCCTTAGTTCAGTATAGCCAATAAGAGGAAGTCACTCTTTTAAGAAGGAAAAAAGAAGGAACTCTTATTCCTTGAGATGAATTCTTCCTCATTGATAAAAAACCTTCTTGGTTATAGAGTTGCAGACAAGGAAAACCTATGTCATAGCTGAATAAACAGGCAACAAATATTTCCTGTTGTTTTGTTTAACAGCAACTGACCATTAATATTTCTTTAGCTCAAAAAGTTTATTTTACCATTCATATTTTTAAAGCCTATGATGCAATTTCAATATTATCTTTTCTTTTAATGATTTTAAACGTTTAAGATTCGAGGCTTATTGTAAATAATATTTTGCAAGATTCTTTTTTTCTTTTTTTTGAGATGGAGTCTCGGTCTGTCACCCAGGCTAGAGTGCAATGGCACAATCTCTTACTGCAACCTCTGACTCTTGGGTTCAAGCGAGTCTCCTGCGTCAGCCTCCTGAATATATGGGATTACAGGTGACTGCCACCACACCCAGCTAATTTTTGTATTTTTAGTAGAGATGGAGTTTCAACCACATTGGTCATGCTGGTCTCAAACTCCTGACCTCAGGTGATCTGCCTGCCTTGGCTTCCCAAAGTGCTGGGATTATAGGCATGGGCGACTGTGCCCGGCCAAGATTCTTTTTTTTGAGACAGAGTCTTGCTCTGTTGCCCAGGCTGGAGTGCAATGGCTCTATCTCTGCTCACTGCAACCTCTGCCTCCTGGGTTCAAATGACTCTCCTGCCTCAGCCTCCTGAGTAGCTGGGATTATAGGCGTGCACCACCATGCCTGGCAAATTTTTGTATTTTTAGTAGAGATGGGGTTTCACCATGTTGGCCAGGGTGGTTTTGAACTCCTGCCCTCAAGTGATCCACTGTCTCGGCCTCTTAAAGTACTGAGATTACAGGCATAAGCCACGGTGCCCCGCCCTAAGATTCTTTAGAATGATGTATCTGTGGCTAGAAACAGTAAGATAGGATGAAACTGTCTTAGTCTAATCATAGCTTACCCTATGGTTTTCAAATTCCATTTTGCCCTGTGTCCCAATTTCCCCATTACATTAAACAAAGATAGTATATATATATTTTTCAGTTTCTCAAGGATGTGGGGAAATAGTAATGAAATAGCACAACCTTCTAAATTAATTTATTAGCTAAGTTACTGTTATCTGTTTGGTGATTTAGGTTGTATTTATGTCACCAATTTGAGTATGAAATTCAAAAAATTCTCTATTCTTTTTCTGCATAATTACTGATATGATGGTTTTATTTCATACCCTCTACTGATTGGTATATGATATTCCATTAGAGTGTATGACTTTACATTAATTTAAATTATAACATACTAATATTATTTTTCATTTATAGTGTAAAGAAAAAAGAATTCTCACCTGTGGAATTTGCCATGGTGGTGGTTGATAGGGGAATAGCCCATTGCCAAATGGTGGGAATGCCTAGAGAGAAAGAATCAGAGTGATGTGGAATTGAGAAGAATACATTTAAAAAATGAAGCAAACTAACTAAATACAATTGAAACTTGGGAGTCTACCTTTCACTTTACATTAAGCTGTGTGTTTTTTATGGGGCAAAGATGATAATGATAACAATTAGTATTATTGGACACTTGTTCCAGGCTCTGTGCTGAGCATTTTATATTGTTAAACTCACTTCATCCTCAAATAGCCATAGAGGATGTGAACTATTACTATTCCCATTTTACTTAAGAATATGAAGTTCAGAGAAATTTGGTCACTTGCCCAAAATCTTGCAGCTAGTAAATGATTGAAGCCAGCATTTCAATCCAGGAGAGTCTTTTCATTCAATTTTGTATTCCTTACATCTGTAATACTGTCTGATAATAAGTGTTAACTGACTAAAAGCCAGTATTATTATTATTTTTTTTTGAGACGGCGTTTCACTCTTGTTACCCAGGCTGGAGTGCAATGGTGCGATCTCAGCTCACCACAACCTCCGCCTCCTGGGTTCAAGCAATTCTCCTGCCTCAGCTTCCTGAGTAGCTGGGACTACAGGCACGCGCCACCATGCCCAGCTAATTTTTTGTATTTTTAGTAGAGACGGGGTTTCACCGTGTTGACCAGGATGGTCTCGATCTCTTGACCTCGTGATCCACCTGCCTCGGCCTCCCAAAGTGCTGGGATTATAGGCGTGAGCCACCGCGCCTGGCCTTTTTTTTCTTTTTTCTTTTTTTTTTTTTGAGACTGAGTCTTGCTCTGTCACCCAGGCTGGAGTGCAATGGTATGATCTTGGCTCACTGCAACCTCGGGCTCCCAGGTTCAAGCGATTCTCCTGCGTTAGCCTCCTGAGTAGCTGGGATTACAGGCATGCACCACCATGCCTGGCTAATTTTTGTATTTTTAGTGGAGACAGGGTTTCACCATGTTGGTCAGGCTAGTCTTGAAATCCTGACCTCAGGTGATCCACCTGCCTCTGCCTCCCAAAGTGCTGGGATTACAGGCATGAGCCACTATGCCCTGCCTAAAAGCCAGTATGTTCGAAGCTCCCTTCACACTGGATGAGATCTTGAGAAACCATTTGCACATCTTCTTGCCTTATGTCATACTAGTACTGGAAGCAGTGTTAATTTCAGAGGAATATTTTACAGCATCAAAGCATAGACCTGGATGAAACTTGGAAACCATTTAGTTTACTCATGGGGAAACTGGAACCTAGAAAGTGAAGCAACTTGTTCAATACCATATGACTAATAAGGACCAGGGCTAGGACTTGAACTTTTGATTCTTGACTGTTAGATTAGTGCTCATGTTATTATACTATGTTGTCTCTGTAATTTAAAGGGAGCTTTTTAAAAGCAACAGTGTTTGGGTAATTTGAACCAAACAAGAATGGAGTTGACTTGCCATGAAGTTTTGGATGCATGTCAAAACAAAAGATGGTATTGCAACATAGTACCTGTATTGAAGTGTGTATGTGGGGGCGGCATGGCCCTCCAAATCTCTCTGAGGCCATTTGCAGATATGGAATTTTTCTGTGCAAGCCTCACCTGAGGTGGCTGATCTTCCTCTTTAGGCTGAGCTGGAGTATGTGATGGCTGCTTGAAAGGCCGCTTTTGTGGTGGCTTTTTCTGAGTCTGATTGGGTTTCTGGGTTTCTTGGGTCTGATCAGTCTTGTTATGTCGTTTGGGTCCTGAGGGTTTCTGTGGGTTGAGTGTGTTGGGTGGTGGATGAGGCCACATGGGCATCTGGTACTGTGGAAATTGCTGAGGGAGTTGCAGACCATTTCCAAAGAAGGGGCTCAGGTGTGCCAACTGAAAGGGTAGCAAATAACAGTGAAATCATAATAGAGTTGAGATTCAGGCTCTCTCTGTCAGCCTCTAAAACTCAGCCAAAGAGCTTTAAGGTCCTATAGAACATGACTTAACAATGAAAACTTCAAGATCTTTAGTTAGAATTTCTTTACACATTGTCTTACAGAATGAACTTCAGTATTCTAGAAAGCCAAACAACCAAACCACCCAAAAGGCAGAATTAGGTGAGACATCTCAGTTTAAGAATTTGACTGATGATTTTCTAATTCCGAAACGCTAACTCAGGTAAGCAGTATGCAAGTCAGGTTACAGAGGATTTAATGTCATATTCAGAACCCATGTAATTTGTTATAAGGCTGGATGAAGAAGAGAAAAAGCAAAAATAAGATAAAGGAAATAAGACTGTAAAGCAAAAAATAAAAAACAGGAAAAAAAGGAAAGAGAATAAAAATTCAGTCTGTATAAACACCTTATATTGTGTCTATGTTTCTTAGTTACAGGTAGATCCTCCTTAATTCCATTTTTAAGAATCCCTTGTAATTTCAAGAATCCCCACAATTACAAGGTTGGGCAGGGAAGCAAAAGTAGTTATAATCTGAAAATGTTAATTTACGAATTTATGATAATTTATAAAAATACTAATTTCTAAATCTGTGATAATTTATGAATGATCTGTGTTGCAACATCAGTTCTCATTCAAATATTTCCTCCCTGGTCTAACGCCTATCTCTATCCCAAGTCTTCATTAATTAGTCTGTTTTTATCTATCAGATGATGTACCCATGCTTTGTGGATTGCTGAAATTCAAAATTGCAAATCTTGCATGAAGACACAGGATTTCACGACAACTAAGTTAGTAAAAATTTCAAATCATGGGCAAAGTCACTAAAACTAATAATGAGAATATGAAAAAGTTGAGCCAATCAAAAGTTGAGGAAGAGAAAATTTACAGTGATGATTATTTTAGGCAAAGGGCTTTAAAAGAGAATTACTTGAATAGTTACAAAAAAATTGATGTAGTCCTTGATTTTCCCCTAAATATGGCCCTCATGATCATTCCACAGAAATCAAAAGTGATGTGTAGTGCTATTGTGCTAACATACAATTTTGTCAGAAAAATTGTGCTAAAGAACCACCTGATACTTGATTTATTATTCCTTTGTTTGGATAATTAGCATGCAGTGACAGGAATAATCTATATTTATTTAAATAACATAAAACTTGCTTCATAATTACAACATTGTCTTTCAAGATAATCCAAATAAAACTTACTCCCCACCAATACTTGCTACTTATTATATTATTTTTATTGCCATTATTTGTGAAATCTTCTGAGACATTTTCCCAGATCATTTTTCTTGGATATAAATAATGTTTCTAATTAATAATTATTTTGATTTACATGAAAGAATAATAGAAATGAATAAGAAGAAATTTGATGTGAGGGGATGGGCGAATATTTTTTCCTCGTTGAAACTCTTGCAATGATTATGTTATAATTAAAACATGGATTGGTGTCTCTATGGAGTTATCTAGAAAAACAAGAAATCATCAGAAATAACATATAGAGAAACTTACATGTGGGGAGTTCATAAAGTTGAATTGATTATACCGCATCATCTGCAACCAAAGGAATCCGTTAATGTGAATCAAAGTGAAACTTTTATTAAATCAATGCACAAATCCTAAGAAATAGGCAAAATTTCTTTTTTTTTAACCTTAGAACTTCCCAGTATAAAAATTTCTGATTTTAATGCACAACAGTCATATTGCCTTTTACTTGTTATGCTTGAATTTAAAGTAAGTGTACAATTAAAGAAGCTTCTCAGGCACTTTAACTTTTAAGTCAGAATTTTGTTTTGAGAAGAATCAATAAAGAATAATAGAAAATAAAAATCCAGTCTACTCTAAAGTTTTTGAATGTTCTGTTCTATTATTTCAGAGTTCAGGATTTGAGAACATGAGACTTATTTGACAAGATGATTCATCTTTCTGATGTGTATTGAATTTGATTAACGATCTGGGATATGGGTCAAGTAAAAGATATTTATTTTTTTAAGCATCTACCTTCTAATAACCCTTGGTACAATTGGTCACTTTTGCTAGCTAACAAACTTAGCAAATAAGGTAACATCAACTAGATTTTAACACAAATCCACATTTACCTTGAAAAGAAATGTTGAAGCACATAGGTAGGCTGATGGCTGGGGAAATTACTATTTTTCCTCAATTTGAGAGTTTAAGACTTTCAACTCTCCCTCTTTTTACCCGTTTCATAAGAAATATTAGGTATCAGACAATT
Source organism: Cebus imitator (assembly GCF_001604975.1). Lineage (NCBI taxonomy): Eukaryota > Metazoa > Chordata > Mammalia > Primates > Cebidae > Cebus > Cebus imitator. Next base: position 2,296,639 of record NW_016107598.1, read on the forward strand.
GTCCAATATTCTTGTTAATAAACGTATAGGATAGGACTGTGGATAACTTCTCCCCTGAGACTGAACTTACATACCTCCTCACTTTTACTGCTAAATCCAGGCATTCGGGGCATGTGCATCTGGAAGTAAGAGAATGTCAGGGACAAATGCAGAACATCAGTTGAAATAAGCTCAACAATTGTTCCTAAGCTACACAATGATAGAACACAAAGAGAAGAGCTAACATTTAAAAAATACTCACTGGCATGGCAACAGAATTACCAAGAAGCCCTAGAAAGACCAGGAGAATCTTCATTTTTCCATTTGGCACCTAGAATAAAAATAGATTTTTATTTTTGGTCTGTGAAATAAGTATGCTTAGGGCACTGTGCACCTATCTAGGTGCTAGTCTAATTGTCTATCAAGGAGAGTATGGAAATAGATGGGGCCCCTGCTGCCATTTTTATTTTATGTCAAGAAACTATTAGATAGTTATTACCTGGTACTTTTCAAGTTGCCAAAAGAGTTAGATTAAAAGGAAATACAAAAGTGTGTGTGTGAGAGAGAGACAGAGAGAGAGAGAGAGAGAGAGAGATAGAGAGAGAGAATTTCATAGCACCAGAATGTGAAAATTAGAAATTAGGAGATTATCCCCAAAATAGGAATATTGATGGGTTTGAGTTTCTAGTTGCTAGTTGATTTATAAAGGCATAGTGATGTCTAGTTACATTCATTCTATGGAATAATCTCAGTTTCAAGGAGGGCATACTCCAAAATCAAAACTTTGTGCTACTTTCTGAGATGCTGTAGATAATACTCTGTTATATAGAGACTAAGTAAACTGGAATATTCAGAATCCTATTTTTTCCTTGTTTCCTCTATTGTTTCTATTATTATTATTATCATCATCACTTCCTTTAAAAATCACTTATGTGGCCAGGTGTGGTGGCTCCTCCTGTAATACCATCGTTTTGGGAGGCCAAAGCGGGGGCAGATCACCTGAGGTCAGGAGTTCGAGAGCAACTGGGCCAACATGATGAAACCCTGTCTCTACTAAAAATACAAAAATTAGCTGGGTGTGATGGCTGACAGATATTTGGGAGGCTGAGGCAGGAGAATCACTTGAACCCAGGAAGCAGAGGTTGCAGTGAGCTGAAATTGCACCATTGCACTCCAGCCTTGGTGACTGAGAGAGACTCCGTCTCGAAAAAAAAAAAAAAAAACTTATGCTCTAAGGTGGTTAGGAAAATAGGAAGAAGTAGGAAATAGGCAGAAAAGTACATTTATTTCTTTATTAGATACTTTGATTAAACATATAGACTTATGTATGAAATTTGGAGATTGTTTTTAATGGAGTTCATTCATTTATCTCACTCTAGTTAATTATGAAAGCCTTGTAAAATTAAGTCTTGAATTTACATCTTTGAACAAGCTTTATTCTGAAATATTTACTTGAGTAATTTCTTAAGAAAACTTTCTATTTGCATATACAATAGAGGAAAATAAAAGGTTTTAATCAGAATGATTAATTTTCATCATATGTCAGACATAGCCCAATTCCTAGCATAGTAACCAACATGTAGACACCCAGTAGTTGCTCATTCCTTTCGTTCTTTCTTCCTTTTCTGGACATAAAATGTATCTAGCATGATTGGACCCAATGCCTACCCTTCTGCTTACTTCCTGTAGGAGCACCATAAATGACACTTTAACATTTTTATAATGGACTTTTCCCTAAATTGTGGGTGTAATCAGTTATCTTTCGTATATTAGAAAAATTGGTAGAATGTAATTAAACAAAGGAAGCGGTAATATGTAAACACCTTTCCTACTATTTAAAGATTTTCAGAGTTATAACATCATAGAGAATGAAAAATGACAGCTGAAACTAGCGTGTTTAGTATAGGTTACAACAATATGTGTAAGCTAATAAAGAGAATACTGGTGAAAGCTTTCTTTGCTAAATGTTTCTAAGACTAAGGCCCAAGACTTAAGGGTGCTTTTGGATGGTTAATTTCTGTCTTGCTTAATCATTCATCTCATCTCTCTAGCAGCTGTCACAGTGATTTTTGATAATATGTGTGGCCTTTATATTTGCAAATATAAAACTCATTTTATCTTTTGTAAAATTAATGTATTATGTTGGATGACTGAGATCCCTTCCATCTCTAAAAGTTCATGATTAAAGTCTATAGTTACTTTTCGAGTTGAAAGTAACACTCATAATGATTACCACAAAGTACAATGACTTTGTTCTTCTTCCATTCCATCTGTGAAAGCAGATGCTATTTGGTTCTTCTGACATATTTCAATGGTGTTTGGCCCTCTCAAGTGTACTTCTGAGAGTGTCTAGTTTGAAAGCCTGAATGCATCGTCAAAAATAAATGAAAGTACTCACCAAGTTATCTAGTTTAGGAAAAGAGGTTCCATGCCTGCACCGCAGCACCAACATTTCTTCACCCAAATTTTTATAAGCCTTTAAGAAAAATACAGATTTAGCATGAAAAGAAACTAAAATATAGAAATGGAACAAATAAATGAAATGATTAGAGAAGCTTCAGCTGTAAGGCAGCAATGTGATGTTAATTATTTTATCCAGTCATACTTTTATTAGAGGGCCACAAAATCAAGTTTAATCTTCTCTCGCTTTAAGAGTAGAATGAAAGCTAAATCAGAGAGGAAATGACACAGGCACTGTATTTTGAGATACTTCTAGGGCAATGTTGACAAAACTAGACTTCACTATGGGGAAATGTACAAAATGACAGTATTAAAGGAGATCTAAGAAGGCTGGAAAAAACTTATAAGAAAAATAAATACCCCAAATAAGCCAAGGAGTTTAAAGTTTTATCAGAAGATTAGTCTGCATACAATGATTATAAACCAACAATAAGGAATGCAATAAGGAAAATTAACCAACATCTATGAATTAAGTTCATCATTTGGCACTATATGTAATTTATGTTGATAATCTCTAATACTCACCCAATGCCAATTAGAAGCTGCAATATATAAAAAATAATTTTTACTTGAACTTTATTAGCTTGTCTTTGAAATGTATTCTTAATGGTCTATAGTGAAAATAACTACAAATTGCTGAAACCAGGGAGAGCTCAAGAAGCCATACACATTTATTTCTTAATGATAAAACAAAAATTCTTCAGTCAGATATCATGTTCAGTACAAAAAAGGCTCAAAATAAAAAGATTCCTCCTTGTAAGAAAGCTTGGCACAGCAAGGTTCCATTTAAGCACTGTTGTAGACCTGCATAACCAATCAGCTTTGAGGAAAATGGTTTTGCCATCACAAGAGTTTAAGGTAAAAAACATGCATCGGATTTAAAGTTTGTAATGTGTTATTATAGGAGCTGTCAAGTCAAGTCTCTTATTATGTATAATAACAGTCCAGGAAAATGAGCTTACAGCAGTAAAATTTAGAAGATGCTTTCCTTGATGAATTTGGGTTTCAAGGTATAGAAAGTTTGTTTTATAACAAAGATATTTTGGGAACAATGGTGAATATTAACTATATGCTATTGTCGTAAGTCAGCTGCCTTCATCAAAAGACAGGTTAATATATATATTTAATTAATACACATTTTATATGTAATTAAAATTAACTAGATGTTATATCTCTGGATGACAACTCAGTGACTTGATTTGATATGTATTACATAAGTTTAGCAGGACATAGTGTTCTTTTTGAAGTCAAATATGGTTCAGTCACTGGGGATGCAGAATTTTAGATGAGTCGGGTACAATGGCAAATGAACTCTCAGTTATCATGATAATACAACCTAATGAAAATAGGACTTAAGAAATTTACTGAAGGGATTATGTTATGGATTTTTTCTGAAATCTGTCTTTCCATAATAAAGATTTCACTTTCAAATAAATGGGCCAATTACACTTTTAATTGACAAGACCAAGGTTCACTATCTTTGCTTAACTTGGATTCTCCTGTTCTTTTATGGCTTCACAAGAGAAAACATTTGTTGTGATAGTTGCTTATTTTAATGTTGGGATTTAAAAACCAAGAATGATTGAATTTAATGGCAAAAGCTGGCTCCTACTTGGTATGATTGTGTATATAAGTTAATCCAGTGGTTGCCCATGGTGCTATTCTTCCAAGGACAGAAAAGTGCCATGTCATTCCTTTGGGTCAAATAACATTTCTTAGTGCCTCCCTGCTCCACAAATTTAGTGCCACAAATAATAAAATGTGCTAGAATATTTGACTTTAAATGAAGCTATGACTATCTTTTAACTCTGTGTGTATTCAAGATGTGAAAAGTTATATCTTCTTCAAGTACCTGCTTGCCTTTGTTAAATTTTGTAGAAACTGAGTTTCTATTTATCTATTTATCATATTTATCTATTTATCTATTTATCATACCGTGTGCACATTGAGGTGAATTTGTAAGTGGTAGGCCACTTATGGGACAGTGACCTATGGTGTGTTCTTGGAGGAGAAATGGGAGTTCTGATGCTGGATGACCTAGCTTATGCCTGTGCCCATTCATGTAGAGGGTAATTTTTGATTTTGGCTTTACCCATATAGGTTATTGGGGGTTACCCCTAAACTCACTTTTGATCACTTTCTCCATTTAGCCTTGTTCTCTTGGCCACAAGGGTGGTTAGTTGTCATGAAATAATTCATGTTTCTAAAATCTAGCCAAACTATCGAATGAGTGAATTCTTAGTAGTGTTGAATTGGATTGGGAAAATTACCAATTTTTTTTTTTCATTAGAAAAAAAAAAAAAAAAAAAAACCAAAAGAAGTCTCAAAAAAAAAAAAAAAAAAAAAAGGAAAATGCCTGGTTTCTAGTAGCGGACTATCAGTGACTATCTGATTAATACACGAAGGTACTTTTATGGTTCCACACTACACCCTGTAATGATTCACTAAGGATTTAAGAACAATAAATGCAGCCATAGTTCTAAGAGCAAATAGGTCCTCTTCTAAGTTCAACTCCGAAGTTTAAGTTCTGTGGATTACTATTATCAGAGCACTTCAACACTGCAAGATTACTGAAGTACCTGAGACAAAGTAGTGTCTTGGGGTCCTACTGGTGCCAAATAGTGTCTAAGCATCCACAACCTTGAATTCTTTCTGAAACCATTCATTCCTATAGCATGTTCTCAAGCTGTAAATGTGAGAGACCTTTCTATCGTAAGAGAAGAGGAGGGGCAATTTAATCCCTCACAAATTAAAGGGTTAATAATGTTTTATTCCACAAACAGTTCCTGAGCTTCCTCTTCATGCAAAGCCCTGACTTGAGTGCCCACTCTATCTGCACAGAATATTAGAATAGCAAATTTTCTGAGTTAGAACTCAGTAGTGGGTTCAAATTCTGGCTCCTACAACTTACTTGTTTTAGAATCTTGGTCAAACAACCTAATCTCTTTAGCCTCAGCTTCCTCATTTGTAAAATAGGAGATAACAGTCTCTTCATGGGTTTGTCAAGAATTTAATGAGATAACTCATTTACATTTCTTAATATATACTTCAACTAAATGTTATAAATGAATAAATATTACCTATTACTTATTATTATCATTAGAGCTTTCTCAATAGTTGTTTTATGCCCACTGTCACATTTCCTAAATATTTCTAAGGAATATTTCTCATCATTGTGCTTACTTATTCATGAAAAAACGACAGCAAACAAAAAGCCCCCAAAAGAAAAACTGAGCATCTCCATAGAGTATAGAAAAACGTAAACTAGACTGGGCATAGTGGCTCATGCCTACAATCCCAGCACTTTGGGAGGCTGAGGCAGGTGGATCACCTGAGGTCAGGAGTTCGAGACCAGCCTAGCCAACATGGTGAAACCCCATCTCTACTACAAATACAAAAATTTAGCCGGGCATGGTGGCGAGCGCCTGTATTCCCAGCTACTCAGGAGACTGAGGCAGGAGAATTACTTGAACCCAGGACGCAGAGGTTGCAGTGAGCCGAGGTGGCGCCATTGCACTCCAGCCTGGGGAACAAGAGCAAAACTTCCTCTCAAAAAAAAAAAAAAAAAAAAAAAAAAAAAAAAAAAAAAAAAAAAAAAAAAAAGGAAAAGAAAAAAGATAAAAGGAAACTAGATAACAGTGTTTATCAGATTTTATTTAATTTAAATTTAACTTTTGTCTGCTAATACGACAGTTGCTCAGTGAAGTCGGTGACTAACTTCTTGTGGGTGGTGATTTATTAATATTTGGACCACCATCAGAGGTAGTGTTTATTTCTTGGGTTTCTGAGCAATAAGAACTCTCTTTATGTACTCAAGATCAGCTTTAAAAGGATTTAGAATGAAAGAAGACTGTGGTGTTTTACTACCTTCTTTCTCTCTTCACCATGAGGAGAAAATAAAACCCAGTGGTTAAGAAAACAGTCATTGGGGTTGGAAATACTGAATAATATATATGCTGTGCTTACAACAATGCCTGACCCAGTAAGTGTTTCAGATGGGTTAGGTGTCATCTCATCATGGAAATAGCACATTATATTTTATTACATTTCTTATAACAATTTTATGGTTTATTTCCTCCTTTGCCATAAAAAGAAGTATGTTACATTCTGTGTTTTCCTGTCACTCTGGTTACTAGGAAACTCAGAGCTAAATTTGATGCCTAATTAACAGTAGATCCAGGTTATATGAAGCCAAAGTTAATTAGATTTTAAGGGATCTCTTTAAGAAAAAGAACACAAAATTAGGTACAAGTGTAAATATTGTTGTGATGAACTACAGAAATGATCCCTGAAAGTATAGTCTTATATTTGTTTTCGTATGACAATAAATTGTAACAAAGTTCAGAATTTAAAAAGGTGACAAATAGTACAAATATCACAAAATCCAGAAAAGCAACTTAATATTTTTTCTAACTTCCTGAGGCACCTCTATAATAACATCTGATTCTGTACATTTCAAGCCTTATTTCCCCTCTACCTCACATGTTTCTAGTGCCAGCTGCAATGGATGCATACATACTGAAATATGAGCCTTGGTCCTGCATCTTCAGGTTGCATATTGCATGAGTAGGCATTGAGAGTTAGGCTTGGGAGGTAGAGATATTTCTGGAAGCCATTCTTAGATGGGGAGGGTCAGAAATATTTTAATTATATATAGAACTTGTCTGTGAATCACATAAATATATCCCAATAAACCCAAACTAAATGTCTCCCTATCTCAACTTCCTCAAAATACCCATGGGTATCCCAATATCATTTGATTTGACAGAAGTGTGATGAAGGGAATATGGGAGTAGAAAGAGACAAGAGTCTTAATCATTTGTGGGAAAATTTTACAAAATCTCATGGTCACGTGAACACATTGTCTGGGCTCCTCTTAGGGTGTGGAAAAAGCCTGTGCTTTGTTAGTTTCATGGTGACTCTCTGATCCTTTATTAAGCCTGTCTGTGAACTTTCTGCTTGGGCCTACCTCCTAACTATCCTAGCTTTATTACTATTTCTTGCTGTGAACTATTTAAAAAACATTTTGAGAAGAGATATGTGTCTATATGTATAAAATATATATACACAAGCATACATATATAAATTTATATATACATATATAAATTATGTGAAACATGTATATGTGTATATACATATATAATATAATTTTATTTACATGTATATAGACATATATAATATAATTTTAATTAATAAAATAAAATAGTGACAATAAACCCTTTCTAATTTCTGTTGTCTTATAGAAAAGCACCTTGGAATTCATAACAAGAATAACTTCATTCACTATGTGCTAGGCACTGTGCTAAATGCTTAGAGGTTTATTTAGTATTCACAGAAACTCTGTGGGATAGGTACTATGACCCCTCACCACATTTTGCCATTGAAAAAATAGAATCTTAATGAAGTTAAATAACTTGTTCAAGACTAAGAGGTAGAATAGGAATTTGAACCCAGCTCTGCATGTGGATAACCACTTCACTGTCAGTAGTGTAGACATACAATATCTATGTTTTTCCAGCTGTCAGGATACCAGGACCAATATTCTATAAAGTTATTTTCTGTAAAAATCAAGCACGGTATGGACTTAAATGAAATGGGCTTGAGAAATTTCAGTTCTGAAGACTGACATAAATTAGGATTTTTTGAAAGTCCAATTGCATAGAAAGTAGGAAAAAAAAGCCTTGCTTCTCTTGAAATCAAGAAAGTACTCTCTTCATATTGGAAATGAAGTGCATGCTGGGTGGGATGAATCAACTTTTAAATAAACAGTTACAGCAGACTAGATAATTGAGTAAGTTGAAGCTTGTTGCGTCAATTATATCATCTCTTACCAGACATCATCTAATCATTTTTTCCAGAAATGTTAGCATCTACACTGACACATCAATATTCAAATGATACATACATTTCAAGCCTTTCTTCCTAAACAGGCCCATATATTGTGGGAACAGCCCTCAGTTTCTGGCTTTTGCATTGTGTGGGTCCTTTTGCCACTGTATTATTCCATTTTCATGCTGCTGATAAAGACATACCTGAGACTGGGCAATTTACAAAAGAAAGAGGTTTAGTTGGACTTACAGTTCCATATGACTGGGGAAGTCTCACAGTCATGACAGAAGGCAAGGAGGAGCAGGTCTTGTCTTTCATGGATGGCAGCAGGCAATAGAGAATAAGGAAGACACAAAAGTGGAAACCCCTGATAAAACCATCAGATATGGTGAGACGTATTCACTACCACAAGAAAAGTATGGGAGAAACTGCCCCCATAATTCACTTATCTCCCATGGGTCCCTCCCGCCACACCTGGGAATTCTGGAAGTACAATTCAAGATGAGATTTGGGTGGGGACACAGCCAAACCATATCATTCTACCTCTTACCCCTGCCAAATCTCACGTCCTCACATTTCAAAACCAATCATGCCTTCTCAACAGTCCCTCAAAGTCTTAACTCATTTTATCATTAACTTAAAAATCCAGAGTCCAAAGTCTTATCTGATACCACCTCAGCCTAAACCTTATTGTCCATATCACTAACAGCATTTTGGGCAGAGCCATTTGACAAGAATCTAGGAAGTTCCAAACTTTCCCACATTTTCCTGTCTTCTGAGCCCTCTAAACGGTTTCAACCTCTGCCTGTTACTCAGTTCCAAAGTTGCTTCCACATTTTCGGGTATCTTTTCAGCAATGCCCCACTCTACTTGTATTAATTTATTGTATTCCATTTTCACACTGCTGATAAAGACATACCTGAGACTGGGCAATTTGCAAAAGAAAGAGGTTTAATTGGATTTACAGTTCCACGAGACTGGGGAAGCCTCACAATCATGGCAGAAAGCAAGGAGGAGCAAGTCATATCTTACGTGGATGGCAACAGGCAAAGAGAGAATGAGGAAGATGCAAACGTGGAAACCTCTGATAAAACCATCAGATCTGGTGAGGCTTATTTACTATCATGAGAACAGTCGGGGGGAAACCACCCCCATGAGTCAATTAGTTCCCACGAAGTCCCTCCAACAACACATGGAAATTGTGGGAGTACAATTCAAGATGAGATTTGGGTGGGGACACAGAACCAAGCTATACGAGCCACCAGCCATCACACCAGTTAATCCATCCATTCACAGGGAATGCACCTCATAAGCTCCCCCTCAGGATGTTAGACGAATGTATCCTGAGACTCTAAGTTTTCATACTTCAGTTGCATTGTCTTTTTCCTCACAGTAGGTATTTAACACATGTGGAAACTGAGGCTCAGGGTGATGAGGTAACAAACGTAGACTTAGGATCTGTGGAGCATGGATTTGCACCAAGGTCTGTCTATCTCTGCTTTCCACTTGCTATACAATACCTTCAGCACAGGGCTAGGCGAGCACCAGCACCAAGATCACTGCTTGAGCTAGAGTGCTGCAGCCGGCTGACAGTTTCCCTGTTTCTGGGTTTGGATCCCTCTTAGTTCCTCTGCTTCCTCTGGCGATCATTCTGAGTTCACCAAAAATTCAATAACTGCCTTATCCACAAGAAGTGTGGGGGTGCAGCACAATTTAGTATTCAAAAAATAAGTCACTGGAAAAGACTGGGTTTTTAAACAAATGCACATTTTTCAGTTTTTTCTTAAGAGTTTTGTCATATACTTTCCTTTATTGTAAGGCTATCTGAGGAGTGAAAAAATGACATATACTTTTAATTTTGTTTTTTTTTTTTAGACCAAGTGCAGTGACACAATCTTGACTGACTGCAGTCTCCACCTCCCAGGTTCAAGCAATTCTCCTGCCTCAGTCTCCTGAGTAGCTGGGACTACAGGCATGCACCACCAAGCCTGGCTAATTTTTGTATTTTTAGTAGAGATGGGATTTCTTCATGTTGTGCAGACTGGTCTTGAACTCTTGACCTCAAGTGATGCACCTGCCTCAGACTCCCAAAGTACTGGGATTACAGGCATGAGCCACCGAGCCCAGCTACATTTAGTTTTTTTAAGAACTAGTTTCTAAAGGAGTGGAAAAAAGAGAAAAAGCTTCTCCAAATTGCAGAATCTCAGAGCCATAAGAAAATGTAAGGGTCATCTAAAGAGCTGTGTCTGTTCCACAGACTTAAAACCTTGGGGCCATCCTTGACTCCTTTCTTCTGTCATTCCTGGGTAATCCTGTTAGCTCTGCCTTCAAGATCAGTTCACTTTGCAAATCTCCATACTGTGGTTCAATCCTACTACCTTCCTGGTTCTTCTGCTTCTTGCCCCTCTTCAGTTAATTCTCAAATCCCCAAGCAGTGATACTGTAAAAACATAAGTCGGATCATGACCTTTCTCTGGCAGCTCCTTGTCTCAGCCTGTGTTAGAGCCAGCCCTTACAGTACCCACAAGGCTCTATGGAATCTGCTCTCACCCCTCTGATGTCCAGCTCCTACTACTCTCCATCCCTCCTCTGCTACAGCCACATGGGCCTTGTTACTTTGGATTATACCAGGCATGCAGCTGCCTCAAGACCTTTGCGCTGGCTGTGCCCTTTGCCTGGAATACTTTTTCTCAGAGTCTGTATAGCTCATTCCCTTGCCTCCTTCAGGTCTTCTCTCAAATCTACCTTCTCAGTGAGGGTTTACCTCATGAAAATTATAGCCTCATCATCTTTGTAAATCTCCTTTTGTACTTTATTTTTCTCCGTTGCACTCATCACTAATTAACACATATTTTCCTAGCTTAAATTTTGTTGTCTGTCTTCTTCCACTGCAACATAAGCTTGATGAAGACAGGGAGTTTTGTCTGTTTTGTTCACTACGATGTCCCTAGCACCTACAGCATAGTAGGTCTTCAGTAAATATTTGTGGAATTAAATAAAACCTAGTAACTCAGCCCATTTATTGTGTAGATAAGGGAGTGAAGGCCTAAAGAGATTAATTTTTCTAGGGTATGCACCACTGATTAAGGGTATTGGGAACGTTGACTTATGATTTATTGTTCATTTCATTGCATGGTATCTTGTTTTGAGAAATTTCTAGGAAATATCACAGTCTATGTTCGAGGCTCAGTACATCAAGTGATAATAGAGGGAGAAGCAGAGAGACAGAGTGAGAGAGAGAAGGAGAGTGAGATAGAAAGCACCAATGAGAGTGTGACACACACATACACACACACACACACACACACACACAGAGTTAGAGAGAGAGAGAAGTCAAAGACAGGAACAAAGAAACAGAGGATGGAGGCAGACCTAACTGGATTCATAACTCTATCTGTAGCCCATCCAAGTATATTCTCCAGTCCTCTACGCTACCATCAGGATTATCAGGATTAATTTTCCCCAAACCACTTGTAATGCTGTAACACCCTTAGCGGTTTCCTGGGAGCTACAGAACAAAATGCAACCTTCTTAGCTTGGCATGCAAGTCACCATCTGCCTCCTCCTATTTTCCACAAAATAACATCACATAATTTTCCCTGACATGCTGGTACTCTTGTCTTAGTGTTCTGTTTCCCCTCTCCAGATTCTCTGATCTTTCTACATATTTGTCCATTGGGATGTGTGGTTTACTGAGCCTAGATTTCCCTCTTAACTTCTTCTACTTGGAAAACTCCTCCATATTTTCTATGAGCCAGCTCAAGAATCCCCTCCTCTTGTGAAATTTCCCCCTTCTTTCCCAGCGGAGTCAGCTTTTCCGTCCTCTGTGTGTCTTTTTCCTGGTGGTAACCTTTATTACAGTGTTTAGGTTTCCTCATCATCGTGGTATCATTTTGTCTGTAGTGGCTAGCAGAGTGCTAGGGCCTGGTGGGTGCCAAAAATGTGTTAGTGGAATGAATTAAGATCAATCACAGCAGCTTAACTAACTTTGGTTCTTATGTAAGTGATTATGGACAATAAGTAGTAGGAGACCATGTACACACAGCTGGTTATACAAAGTAAAGTTAGGCTACTGCTTATGTAAAGCTCTCTCTTGTGACAACAAGAAGTAAATCTAGATTAAATCTTCATTAAATCAGTGTGCATTGGAGATTTTTATTGGCAAAATTTCCATCATCTGTGCTTTGTTTGTCAATGACTATGAGAATTATCCATTTTGGTTCATTAGCTCATTTAGTAAATACTTACTGAGCTCACATTCTGTGCCAGGCACTGTTCCGGGGTCTAGAGACACTGAAGTAAGACAAATGTTATCCCTACCATCACAGCTTACAGGCTAGCAGGGAGGCACATTTTAAACAAATGTTACACAAATAATTAATTTTTGAATCATTGTAATGACATGATATTATATATATCAGTAGTCTAAAAAGCACAATCATATCTGATATTTACTGAGTTCTTAAAATGTGTGAGTCACTGTTATAAGTTTTACATGTTGAATTTTATTACTTCTCTTAACCCTAAGTGTTGGGTTCTATTATTAATATTTTTGTCTTGTTTTGTTTTCAAATAAGAAGCTGTGGCACAGAGAGATTAAGTAACAGAGTCACAAGCAAGGAAGAGCAGAATTGGGATTTAAACTGCCATGCTATATTACTGTTTGTCATAAGAAGAAATGTTTTCAAGATCTAATGAAATCAGGCAAGGAGTGCAGGTTAATTTACATCTCTCCCCCACCCCACCTGTTTAATTAATTAATTTTGTTTTATTTTTATTTCATCGACGCTGGTTCTGAACTGATACCCCCACCTGTTTAACACCATGACTAGGAAGGTGCTTCAGAATGTCTCAGAAAGTAGCACAGAATACTAGACTGGAAATGTCTCAGTCAGGGAGGCATCAGGCCGTCTTCTAATTATGGGTCCCATAGTCCTCTCTGAGCAAACGAGTAAGTTATTTAGCTTACTTAGCTTGCAGGTTTTTTTCTTTTAAATGTGTGTGTTTGGCAGTTGTTCTCAGCTTCTCAGTTTTGAAATCTTTGCATTCAAATGTCACTCCCCCAAAGCGTTCTCCTTGACCCTCCCAACATCCCTTCTCCCTCTCTTACTTCATCCACTTTAGTTTCTTTATAGGGTTTATTATGACCTGATGTGGAACATCAGATCTGATATTTTGTTTACTGTTTTCCTAATGCCTGGAACAGTGCTTAGTACGTGTGTTCACTTCAATCGTTATTGAACAAATGTATTCTCTTGGAAACAGCTCTTGGAACCAGCATGGGATCTTTCACAACAATATATACACTTGGCACTGACAATTCCAAAACTGCAAAAAGGAGGTAAAAGCTATATCTTCTAGAATCTTCTTTTAAAGGGAAAGCTAAATTTCATAAACTTGGCTTGAAAGTAGCTGACTTGGCATAGTTGGGCATTGGGTGAATATGAAAGAAAGCCCTAGAGATCCCAGACAGTGAGATAGTCTCTACCAGGATTATAACAGTAGCCACTCATGGAAGTGCTGAAGCTTCTGCCTTCTGGGAACCTGTCCTCCTCGCTTCACGGAGGCAGCACAGCCCTAGACAGTCACATGGAAATGATATTCAAAGCATGCTAGACATATAACTTCAGGGTTGATCTTTTTTATGTCAGTTTTCCCAAAACACGTCTTCAATAACACCTATACATTTCTAGTTTGTGAATAAACTAGAATGCAAATCCACATCCACTCTGAAAAACCCACATTCATTTCCTTCTCTGTGCTTGCTAGAGCTTATCTTTATGTAATTATCAAACTGGTTGTTAGGCGGGTCTCCGGGCGGAAAGCTGCTGAACCCTGGGGAAAGATGAAAGTGCAGGGAGACAGCCGAAGGCATCAGCAAAAGTTGTTATGACAAACGGTTTTATAATAATCATTTCTCAAAGCTGGGAATTTGTGTTTCTAATGTCTGGTTTCTGTGGAGTGTGATTGTTCCAGTTTCTGCTTTCCCCCCAGTCTCTAATGTTTATGGAAGAAATAAATCATCTAAACTTCTGGTTTGGTCTTTCTCTTTGCAAAATGAAGCAGTCTGTCTGTTGATGTCACTTGACTGGTAGCCACATACTGTCTACAGAAGTCAACTTTTTAGTACTGAGCAGTTTTGGGAGGAAGAGAAACACACTTAGATGTTCAAAGCTTTTATGTGTTTGAGACTCAATTTCTCAAAGACAATATTTTTGAGTTCTAGAAAAATTCAGACACTTAGCCTGGGTCAGTTTAAATATTTGCTTCATCTTGTATAATATTCCACACTGGTGGGTATTTAAATGATTAGATGAGGGTTTTTTAACTTTAGGTCCCTGAATGAACTTTGGGTTGTCTGAGTAATCACTAACATTGTAGGCAGAACTTTATGTGTTGTTTCCATTTACATTTTTGGGAATAATAATTCACAGCTTTCATTAGGTTCTCAGAAGAATACTTTACTGCTATGGAGGATCTGTGTGGAAGAATGACAAATGGGAAATCCAGAGGCTTGCATTCTTCCACCTCCAGTAGCAACCAAAACTTCAAAAAAGATGTTACCCTTCTGCACTGTTAGTCTCTTCACCCATAAATGAGAAGGTTGAATTAAATCAATATTTTCCCGAAGTTCATTCATATACATAGTCATTTATGGACTGTCTTTATGATTGTTGCCATATCCAATCACAACCTGTTCTATTTACTTAATATTGTTTCTTACAACTCAATACTTAAAAAAAACTACTTTAAAAGAAATCTGTTTTGTGCATCTGTAAATGAAAAACCAATAATCTTTGTGTAGTAAATATTAATTTACTACACAAAGATTATTGTCTCTACACCAATAGTAGGTGTGCCATACCTGACACATTGGTATAATGGATGTACAGTCATACCTTGGTATCTGTGGGGGACTGATTCCAGAACCTCCCTGAGGATACCACAATCTGAGGATGCTCAAGTCCCTTATATAAAATGAAATAGTATTTGCATATATCCCATGTACATACTCCCAAATATTTTTAATCAACTCTAGATTTCTTGTAATAGCTAATACAATGTACATGCTCTGAATAGTTGTAGCACTGTATTGTTTACAGAATAATGATGAGAAAAACAGTCTGTACATGTGCGTTGTAGGTCTAATGACATTTTTCATTTGCAGTTGGTTGAATCCACAGATGAAAACTTCCGGATACAGAGAGCTGACTGTATTGCGTTTACCCCTCTAGATTCACTCCTCACCCTTTTCTTCTGTGAAGAGCCCAGACAACACTTTCTTCACTAAAGCATTAAGAAATGAAGGCTGTGGTTTTTCTCCGTGGGCTAGATATGATAATGAGGGTTGCTACTTTGGAATGTCAATGGGCAAAATAGGAGTCTGAAATAGTAGACAGAGGCCAGGGGATGGTGCTTATCTTTCAGAGACAAGGAGGATGCAATGATCAATAAGCCACAGGATGGAATGCTAAGCAAAATGTTTTGACGAATAGGGTTCTGTTTGATGGTTACTTGATCACAGGTCTATAGGAAAACAATAGAGGGACATCCTATTAAGGTGCTGCTTGACATAAAAAGACAAAAATATTCTACATCCACTAAGCCTAACTCAAATGGTTGTGGTGGGATTTATAGTTTCTTATCTAGTTTCCAGACCCAGAGCCCCTCAACTGAGGGGACATCAGGTTCCTATGAGGAAGGACCCTGAAATGTGGCCAAATTGTATGCCATTACAGTTTCCCTAAGCCTTCTCCAGAGGGACCTGAAGCAATTAAGCAGGGAGAATGTGTAAGTTGGGTGGGGGAAAAGAAATACCCAGACTTTCTAGGAGGTTATTAGGAAGTGGTTCTGAACCTTAGAAGCTTTCATAGTTTACTGGTTAAAGCTTATAGAAGTAAGAGTAGAGACAGATTTTTGTTTGTTTGTTTTGTTTTTGAGATGGAGTCTCACTCTGTCACCCAGGCTGGAATGCAGTGGCACAACCTCGGCTCACTTCAACCTCCCCCTCCTGGGTTCAAGCAATTATCCTGCCTCAGCCTCCCAAGTAGCTGGGATTACAGGTGCAAGCCACCATGCCCAGCTAATTTTTGTGTTTTTGGCAGAGATGGGGTTTCACCATGTTGGCCACACTGGTCTCAAACTGCTCACCTCAAGTGATTCACCTGCCTTGGTTGCCCAAAGTACTGGGATTACAGATCTGAGCCTCCACGCCTGGCCCATTTTTTTTTTTTTTTTTGAGACAGGATCTCACTTTGTCACCAAAACTGTAGTACAGTGGCTGATCATAGCTCACTGTAGTCTCCACATCCTGGGCTCAAACTCTCCTCCTGCCTCAGCCTCCCAAGTAGCTGAGACCAGAGGCATGCACCACCATGCTTAGCTAATTTTTGTAATTTTTTTTTTTTGTAGACAAGGGGTTTCATCATGTTGCCCAGGCTGGTCTCAACTCCTGGGCTCAAGTAATCTGCCTGTCTTAGCCTCTCAAAGTGCTGGGATTATAGGCGTGAGCCACTGCATCCAGCCAGGGAATAGATATATCTAATAACTGGCAGAATCCCACAATGACTCTTACACCAGTGGAATGAAAGCTATAGTAGGAAGAGCCAAGAATAAGGAAGCCCTTGAAACTGTACACCTTCTTCTTCACTCCCAACAGATAGCAAGTCTTTTAGGGAGAATTGCAAAGATTAGCATTACCACAGAAAACTTGAAAGATATAGGAAAGGTGTCCTACCACCTCCTCATTTAACTCACCTGTCTGGCTGGTAGAAAAGCTAAGTGGGTCATGGGGAATAACGGTGGATTATTGCAAACTTAACCAGGTGGTGATGCCAGTTGAAAGTGTATTTTCAGATGTGATAACTCTATTGGAGCAAATTAGCAGAGCCATGGCACCTAGTACATAGCTATTGATCTGGTAGATATTTCTTTCCATTTTAATCAGTAAGAAATAGCAGAAGTAGTTTACTTTTAAAAAACAGGAACAATGTAAATATTTACTCTCTTGCCCTAGGACTATGTCAACTCTCCTGCAATCTATCCTAACAGTCCCGAGGGTCCTGGATCATCTTTATATTGCATAGAACCCCATGCCCATCCAGTACATTGAAGACACAATACAATAGGATTTGATTAACATGAGGTGATAAGCCAGAGGGTAGAAGATAAACACTGAGACATTCATGGTGCCAATGACATTTCTAGGGGTCTAGTAGCCTGAGGGATATTGGGATAGCTAAAGTTATTTGCAAGTTATTGCATCTTGCACCATCCTACAAGAAGAAAGAAGAACAATTCTTGTTGGACTTCTTTGTGTTTTGAAGGTAATCTAAACCACATATTGTATAATGAAGGGGGTCCATCCCTGTCACTTGGGCATTATGACCTGGAAGACTCAAATGTGTTGGAAGTAACAACACAGAATCTTAGAGGTTTCTTTGTGAAAAATAGTTCTTGCCTTGCTTCTAGATTTTAATAGAGACAATATGCCTGACGGTGGGATGCCAAGTGATTATTTGAGTCGCACATCTTGAACTGTGTAACATATGATCAACTGAACCATAAAATGGAACATAAGCAGCAGCATTTATTTTAAATGGAAATATATATATATATATCAGGCTCCAGCAGGTCTGGAGGGCTCCATTAGATTGCACCAGTAAGTGGTTTAGACTTGCATGTACTTCCTCCTGATGGGTTTGTACCTGGCTCATGGATTTCTGTATGGTATTCTGGCATCAGTGGAAAGTGGACAATCCAGGTACCACAACCCCACTCAATGAGCAGACCTTTAAATGGAATTTCTGGTTGTCTATTTTGTGTGGAAGGAGATGATGGCCTGTGATACAGATCTATATTGACTCAGGGTCAGTCCCAGAGGGGTCACCTGGTCAGGGACTTGGAAAGAATAAAATTGAACGATTGGTGAGAAGGAGAGTCTAAAAGACAGGTTATCTGGGTAGTCATCACAGGATGGGACATAGTATGAAGATTTTTTTTTTCTCATGTAAATGCCTGGTAGAAGAAAATCAAAGTAGCAGAAATTGTCGATAATCCATAATCCATATCGCTTCTTCTGAGAATGACAGCCTCTTTCCCTGGCTACCTTGGTGTTTGCTCAATGGTCCAGTATTTGAAGTGACAATGGTGGCAGGGATAGGTGTTATTCAAGGACTCAACAACATGTTGTCCCCACTACAAAGTTGATCTGGCTATTACCATCATCAAGTGTCCAGATGGTCAATAAGAGAGACTAACTTTGAGCCCCTGCTACAGCAAGATTCACCTGGGAAACCAGTGTGCATGTCTCACAAAGGCATGCTCTGAATTGCAAAGAAGGACCAGCAGAGCAATGGTTGGAGGTTAATGGAAAAACATGAATTCAACAGATAATGGGAACAATTCCATTCTTCCACTGTTGCTGCTGCTGTTTTGCTGAGTTCTCTTTACCAAAAGGATCAGTTGAAAAAGAAGGAAACTGTTATGATTCAACAATTTCATCTGTATACTTTGTCTCATTTCATTCTCATGACAACTCTCTATACTAGGTCACAGCCCCATTATAGAAGATGAAAACACAGGCACAGAGAGATTAAGTTTCACATCTAAAGTCTCATGGATAATAAGATGTGATACCGAAGTTTGAACCCAGATCTGTTTATATCTGCTTTTTAGGAAACTGTCTGGGATGCTAAGATAGATCTCAGTGGGTATCTGCTGGCTACTGTGGAGTCATTCTCCTACCCTCGCACCTTTGCCGGGACACTAGAGGAGGCAAACTGTTTTCTGTATCTCTCGTTCAGCTGAAGTCTATGGAATAAGGATGAGCAGAACCCTGCTTGAAGAGAGGGAGGCGATAGGTGGCGGCTACATGCTCCTGGGAAGGCTCCTAAAGTACCCTGGGCTGGGAAGCATCTCAGAGCTCTTTTTCCTGGGTTGCATCTACAGAATCTCCATCAAGGGATGGAGAGGAGTCTGAGTTTTATGGAGTCGAAGACCTGGAATGGGCCACTTAGGAGAAGGTGAAGATGGTGAGGTAGGAGGCTACTTTGTAGGAGTGGCCAGATCCTACAAAGGCGAGCCCTTTAATTCAGGCATATGGTTCTGCTCCATATACGCCTAGCCCTGGTGACAAGCAAGTGTCATTTTCTGCATCCCCCTTTCCCACATTATATTTCACAGGAATGAGCTAATTCTCACATGGAACCCTCATGGCTCTTTTTCTGTTTCTTCCTCTTGGAGAGTGAGACCTTTCACTCCTGAAGCCATTTCTAGACACTGTTCTGAGAAAACTTGTCTGATTTCTCCTAGACCTTCCAATGCCCCTCCGTCTGGGTTAGGCACCTCTTCTCTGTGGCTGCAGGAACACCCTGTGCTTGGCCTTTTCATAGCACTTTTCACATGTGCTGTGGGGTTGAATGTATCTGTTTTGCAGTATTGTTCTGGGATAATATACGTAAAGTAATTAAGCTTGGCCTGGGGTTTTGTTATGGTGACTGTCTACTTGTCAGTCGTGTCCATAGTAAGCTTTGAAGGAAGGGACTGTATCTCTGATACCTTTCACTGAAACCAGGACATGAATATTCAGTAAAGTTCTGATGAAGAATGAATGAATTGAATACAATGAGTTAAAGAGTAGCAAAGGTAGAGGATGAGTATGCTTTTCTTGAACCATTTAAATATATATATAAATAATAAGCATACAATTCCTGATAATTTCAGTGAGAAAAATTCTTTATTTAAAATAGGCTATATACTTTTACTAGTTCAAATAAAATACTCTATAAATGAGAACTGTAAATTCAATATACCAAACTCAGTAATACCAGTCAGGAGTTCTCTACCAATCCTCATGTAATAAAGTTTAAACGAATTAGCCTAGAATTATGAGAATATGTGCCTTTGCTTAGGCAAAGCAGTGCCACATCTTCTGGATATAATAGTGTCATGCTAGTAAGAGAAATTCTATAATGCTTAAGACAGCAAAGAAACAGTGAATCAAATGCTGAGACCCTTAGATCATTGCTTTGATATTATTAATAGTATTTCTAAATCACAGAGGCAATTGACACGTTTTATTTCAACAAGATATTGAAAGCAAGAAGGGGACCTACACTATTTCTAGCCACTTGCATTTATTAGTATGTGCTTAGCACTTTTAATGCCTTTGCTGCAGAAGGGTAATAAGTGTTTTAGCAAAAAGGTACACTGTGGGGACAAAGCTGGGAAGCTTGTGCATACAGAAAGTAGCTAATCTCTTAGAGCTGTCAGGGCTCTGGGAAATGCCAAGCATCATGCATCATCTCAGGCTCCTGGGCTTTGTTTCCTGGCATGGATGTTTGCAGAGAATTTGGGGCCATTGTGGTATCCATGGTTGCTTCTTCCTGGAAATCCATGGATGTGGTCATGTCAGCACCATAGGTCCCATAAATATCAGCTAATTCAGGTGTCATCAGTGGGTCAGCAGCTGCTGGGGTGATGCTGAGGGCACCCTTCCTCTTCCCTGAAGGGCTTCTTGGCAGGGTGGAAACATCATCCTTAGGGACAGCAAGGAGCCCTGCGTGGGCAGCAGGTTCTAGGTCTGGAAAGACAGCTGGGTTTTCTGGATTGTCTGGGTTGGCCTCTGGCATAGGGGAGCCTTGTGCACCTCCTTCTCCCTCAGGGCCTTTGGTTGCAGCCACTGGTGAGTCAAATTCCAGAGTGAAGTCACCGCCCATAGCTGGGTTGTGAGGCATTCCCTCAAAGCTGGGCCTCATGCCTTCAAATCCTGGAAACATGGCTCCATAGCCCATTGGGCCTCCTCTCCCTCCCTGGAAAAAAGACATTCATCAAAGATACCATTATCACATGCTATTAACTATACCATGCAACTATACCTGGTCACATTCACCAAGGATCTCTAAAAAACTGGTGGAGAACAGGAAGTTGGCTGATAGCTTTGTGTGTGCTAATTTCTCACTAAACTGGCTTTGAAACATAATGAAGAGGATTCTGCACTTATCTGGGTAGGGGAAGGCCAATTCCACAAAAGAGAGATAGCAGAGCAGAAGCAAGACTTGAGGCAAAGTGAGTTTGAATTTAATTTTAAGAAAACAAGCAATTACAATGGGTACTACCATCATAAAACAATTAAGAACTGAAAGTCATAACTGCATTTGTTAAGGGAGAATACTGTTAATGGCATTTTTCAGTGTCCCCCAGATAAAGTTCCATGTAAGTTTTTTTTTCTTTTAGGGATCTCATTATGTAGCTGGTCTAGAACTCCTAGACTCAGATGATCTTCCTGCCTCAGCCTCCCTAGCAGCTGGGATTACAGGGGTGAGACTCTGTGTGCAGCTAAGACTTTTATTTTCTTAAAGCACAAAGTTTAAGAAAAAAGTTTGACTTCCCTGGAGTAACTAAAATATTTTCTTTCTGTGGACAGATAGAATTCCAGAACTGACCATGTTTCTTTCTTTACCTTTGCTGCCAGAAATATGAGGTCCAAAATCTTAGGCTGTTTGTAGCAATTGAGCAAGATTGTGTGACTTGCATATTATATTCTGATTTCCTTGAAATTATAACTCATTTTAAATCCTACCTTCAATTTTTGGTTATATTTATTGTGTGTTTTTCATAAACTCTGAAAAATCTTTTGGGAATGAGGCAGAATAGAAATAATTGATATTATATGATGGCAATTAATACCGACTTGAATTTTGAATTTCCAGCCACTTATATTGGTGTTATGTAGATATAATATTCTTTCCTTCTACTTTCTCCTGACTCTTCATTCTCTAAGTCTCAGCTTTCACATAATCTCCTCCAGGGATGATGCTGTGAATCCCTGGTCTGGGCTAGCTGCCCTTCCTCTCTCTGACTCTTTCTCACTAATAAAGCTGTTATTACTTTTATCCCATGATTTTGACATTAGATATCTGTCTTTGTACCTATCCTTTCCATTCATTAGATTATAAACTCCTTGAAAACAAGAATTTTTTTTTTTTTTTTTTGAGACAGGGTCTCACTCTGTTGCCCAGGCTGGAGTGGGTACAATCTTGGCTCATTGCAACTTCCGCCTCCCAGGTTCGAGTGGTTCTCCTGCCTCAGCCTTCCGAGTAGCTGGGACTACAGGCTCGCATCACTACACCAGGCTGATTTTTGTATTTTTAGTAGAGACGGGGTTTTACCATGTTGGCCAGGCTGGCCTCAAACTCCTGACCTCAGGTGATCCACCCATCTCAGCCTCCCAAAGTGTTGGGATTATAGGCGTGAGCCACTGTGCCCAGACAAAACCAAGAATCTTGTCTTGTTTATATCATTTTCCTATGTGGGTGGCACACAGAAGGCACTCAAAAATACTGAGATGTAAGTTTTTTTTTTAACAGATAATATGTGTGTGTTTATTAACTCCATAGGATCTGCAGTTGACAATGATTTGTTAATTAGTATCGCTTTGTTTTGTCTTGCCTTGTGCTCTAACAGATGTAACAGATAAAAACATCTCTTAGGAAAAAAGTCAAGCTGTATGCTTTATTAGATCTCAAATCTGAAACTTGCATGAATAATAACATAATAGGAGTATACTCTCATTGACAATGCACATTGCCATTTATAATAATCACATTTTAAACTTGGTTGATTTTCTTTTGCTTTTTGGTCTTTCAATTTTGAGGTCTGAATTACTTGTAATGCTGTGAATTTGATCTTTTGAGGGGTTAAATGGTCCCAGAAAGAACAAGAGTTCTGTATGAACCACACGTATCCTTTTGGTTTGAAGTGTTTATTGTTCAATGACAGCCTTTCAAGGGGTGGTTTGTCCTCTGCTCATCCACAAGCAATAGGGCAAAACTCTATGCCCAAGAATAGTCATCACCCAGAAATGAAAGATTATATAAGAACTATGATGAAATCTTTTGGATATTGCTTCAGAATTAAGCTTTGTTTTTGGAGTGGAAAAATCTGAGTCACATGCTCATTTGGCTACATTCATGGCAGACATCTCGCAGTCAGCCATAAGTGACTCTTCTTCCCTGGCTACTATTTTAAGAAGAGTTAGAAGATATTACTCACTGCCATTTCTTCTGAACTCATGATGCCAAGTCTGGCAGGGGCATTCTGTTCAAAAAGAAATATTGCATCAAATTACGAATCAGCTACCTTCTTATCTACTCAAGACAAAGTTAAAATTATTTAGTTTTCACTTAAACGTTAATATTAATACTATGTCCAGAGGCAGAGCAAAGTGGAGAGGTGAGTCATTATGGAATAAATGTAGCCAGCTTGGATAATTCAGATCTAAAATTTATTTTTTCTTTAATACCCGTGTGTGTGTGTGTGTGTGTGTGTGTGTGTGTGTGTGTGTGTGTGTGTGTGTATCTGGCCAGGATTATCCAAATAGGAAATGTGCCACCTGACTAATGTAGGCATTCAGAGAATGTTTATTTGGAATCTCTTGTGTGACACCTAGATTTTATAATTTTAGCTCTTAAGATAACATTTAATTAAAAACAATACTTTCTATAGAATACGGACTTACCAATTGATTTGCTCCAAAAGGCACGTAAAACATTCCTGGATGAAGCTAAATAAAATACAATTATTATCACAAAGTGCATTTTCCAATGGAAAAACTTTTAAGTAAGTTGCAAACAGAGATGTGGTATATAAAAAAAAAACTTACCGGAGATTGTTTATTTTGTGGCATTGGTCCCCGAGAAATCAAACGGGCTATTTGGAAAATCTTTAAATGGTGGAAAACAAAATAAATAAATCACATAGGCAAAATCCCCATTATGGTAATTTCTGAGCTATATGAAACACATTTTCAGATGGATTAGTATAGGAAATAAGTATTTAATATTAAAAAAGCAAAGGAACCCATTATATTTCATATTCGTGAATAAATGGGACAATGAAAAAATTCACTCTTCTTCTTCTTTTTTTTTGAGACAGAGTTTCGCTCTTGTTACCCAGGCTGGAGTGCAATGGCGCGATCTCGGCTCACCGCAACCTCCGCCTCCTGGGTTCAGGCAATTCTCCTGCCTCAGCCTCCTGAGTAGCTGGGATTACAGGCACACGCCACCATGCCCAGCTAATTTTTTGTATTTTTAGTAGAGACGGGGTTTCACCATGTTGACCAGGATGGTCTCGATCTCTTGACCTCGTGATCCACCCGCCTCGGCCTCCCACAGTGCTGGGATTACAGGCTTGAGCCACCACGCCCGGCCCCACTCTTCTTCTTTGAAATATAGAACAGCTTTTGCAAGGAAGTGTCTTGTTGAGATCTGTACTTACAGATGGACCCTGTGGATCAGCAAAATCCAATCCTGGGAGCTGTATCACAGATAAATATTAAAACTATCAGTCAAAAAATGAACAAAAAGATAAGTGCAAATAAAAAATAGAAAAACTGAACAAATAATAAAAAAATAGAAGTGCCTCATTGAGATCTGTACTTACTGATGGGCCTTGTGGATCAGCAAAATCCGTTCTTGGGAGCTATATTATAGATAAATATTAAAATCATCAGTAAAAAAAGAACAAAATAGATAAATGAAAGTAAAAATAAAAATAGACAAAGTGAACAAATAAAAATATAAAAATAAAATACACAAAGTGTCTCACTGAGATCTGTACTTACTGATGGACCTTGTGGATCAGCAAAATTTATTCCTGGGAGCTGTATCACAGATAAATATTAAAATTATCAGTCAAAAAATAAATAAAATAGATAACAGTAACATAAAAAACAGACAAAGTGACATTAAAGATAAAAAATAGGCAAAGTGAACTGAACATATGCTTATCTTGTTTACAATTACAATAAAACAATTAAAATGAGTTTCATTACTTTACTTTCTTTTAGTGTTTTGGGAGGTATGACCCAAGAGTTTGCAGTGGTCTTTTACTAACATGACTGCAATGTACCGGCAGGGGAATAAGGCACATCTATCATCTTTGCTATCTCTGCAGAGTAGAAAGTAATGAATTTTGGAACTGGAACATATCTGGTTGGTTTGAACCCTGGCTCTGCCACTTAGTTTTTGTGTATTCCTGGGCAAATTTTGTAACTTCTCAAAATCTGTCTTCCTTTCCTTAAAAAGGCTGACAATATGTATTTTTATAGGATTGTAGGCAGGATGATATGGGGAAATGATAAATGCCCACAACATATTGGTCATGTGGTACCTTCCCTTTTTTAAATCATTGCACTTTTCTCTACATTATTACAAGGTACTTTTTGTGTGATTGTCATCTCTCTGTGAGAGAGATAATAACACAAAATCCTACTTGTTATGCTGAGGGATCAATTACTTTTCTCAGTCTTTCCAACACCAGAAAAGACCAGTGAGAGGAAACCTGGACTTTTCTGGGCTTCTATTCTATTTCGTATGGAAGTTTTCTTCTTTTGCAACTAAGAAACCCAGTTTTATAGGCACAGGATCTAAATCTCAGTTATGGAAGACTGATTAAGAATATATTTGTGGCCAAGAGCAGTGGTGCACTCCTGTAATCCCAGCACTTTGGGAGGCCAAGGTGGGCAGATCACGAGGTCAAGAGATCAAGACCATCCTGGCCAACATGGTGAAGCCCCGTCTTTACTAAAAATACAAAAATTAGCTGGCTGTGGTGTCATGTGTCTGTAGTCCCAACTACTTGGGAGGCTGAGGCAGGAGAATTGCTTGAACCCGGGAGGCAGAGGTTGTGCTGCTGCACTCTAGCCTGGCAACAGAACAAGATTCTGTCTAAAAAAAAAAAAAAAAAAAGAATATATAACATATATCATGTATTATGCCTGAAGGCTATGATTATTTAAAAGTGGCCTGCAAATTGGTTTTCTTTCATTAGGTTAGCTGGTGATTCTGATCTGACTTCAAGAGAAAGGAAGTACCTCAGGCTTTGGTGGCTTATCTGATGGTGCCACCTGCTGTGCAATCAGAGGCAGTTCTCCTTCCTGCAAGGGCAGCTGTCCCAGGTGAATTGGAGGCTGAAGTGCTTTCTGTGCTGTGGCCTGGTTGGCGATTCCAGCAGCGGACTGGAGGAAATGTTTCAGTCCTGGCTGTTGAGGCTTCAAGGATGGCTGTGATGGGAGAGGTGGGGGATGCACAGGCAAAGAATATTCATACTGCAGAGAAATTTGAAAAGAGTGTCAGGAAGGGGTGGCTCATTAGACAATGGTGCCTAGAATTTCTGAACAAAGGGGTTGGGATGCTTTCTATCTGGAAGGGAAGCTAGGGGACTTGTCTTGAAGTTGCGTGTCCATAGGAAGCACCAGTGAGAGTTAATGTTGTTGGGGAGGTCTTGTGTGTGCTTCCCCTGCCTCCTTTGGGAAGGACTTAGGAAGGTGAAGCTACCCGAACCTCCCGGTAGGATAAGTCATGTCCTTCTGTGGGTTCCCATAGCTGTCTGTCTGTATCCGTATCTTTATTTTACCACTTTCTCACTGGATGATAATTATTTGTTATAAATCTTTGTCCCCCAGTCAATGGAGAGAGAATGATATGTCTTGTTTTTCCTTATAGCCTCTGTACTTAGCGTAGCTCCTAACAAGTGCCTGGCCCATGGTGGCTGCCTAGTATATTTTTGGAGTTAATGAAAGGATAAAGGTAATTAATTAAAATACCAATCAAATTCTTGCATCATGGAGTCCACTTTGGAAACAACTAAGTGAAGAAACAGTCACCGTTAACATAATTGATTGTTCTACTGAATGTGAGCAGGTGGTAATGCTCCTGCTGTGGAAGACCACCTGGAACTAAAATTCCCTGTTGATCTTGGTTATGAGTCATATATTAAACAAAAAAAATTCTCTGTTAAAACCACCATGTTTTGTTGCTTCTTCTAGAAATTACTTGTGGTGGATGGCTCCCTATTGCTTGTAGATTGATTGCAAACTCCTCAGATCAGCAAGGAAGTCTCACAAAAATTTGGGACTCTGCTTTGCCTCTCCAGCCATCACCCCTCTCTGAGCTCTCCCAGTATTCATTACTCACATCTCACAATTCAGCAACTTAAAATATGTTGTCTCGTCCTATCTGAATCAGATGAGATATGAAATTTCACAGTCCTTGGAACCATTCTTAAATGTCTTCACTTTTACTACCAAATCACGATTTGGTTTATGTGTTTATTGGGCACCTAATCAATAATGGTTAACAGATTGATATATTTATTGACTTCTGTAGGGTTCATGGTGTTTTTTATTTTTAATTATTTTTGAGACTGAGTCTCACTCTGTTGCCCAGGTTAGAGTGCAATGGCACAATCTCGGCTCCCTGCAGCCTCCACCTCCTGGCTTCAAGTGATTCTCTTGCGTCAGCCTCCCGAGAGTAGCTGAGATTACAGGCGCTTGCCACCATACCTGGCTAATTTTTGTATTTTTAGTAGAGATGGGATTTCACCATGTTGGCCATGCTGGTCTCAAACTCCTGACCTCAAGTGATCCACTCACCTTGGCCTCCTAGAGTGCTGGGATTACAGGCATAAGCCACCACACTTGGCTATGGTATTTTAACCAGGATTATTGTCATCATTTGAAATTAGCCTTTGAGAAATTATTTAGAAAATCTTGATTCAAATGAAAATTGTCCAGGAAGTAGCCTGCTTTGATTTTTGAGGATTGTTTCCTGATATCTTTAATATAGGTCTCATATTTTAGAGGTCATATCTTCCTATTTTAAATAAATATGCAAATAGTTTCAAATTAAAAATATTTTCTTAAGTACTAAAAACAGTTATAGGCTTCAATTTATTTGGCATGAGAATAATTTTACTAGGACTTGGCTATTGCTAATATATCACAACTTAAGGAAGGCAAGTAAGCAGAGGTTTTAAAGCCTGAGGTTTCAAACATATTGATGCTGTTCACTTACCTGTTGAGTTTCATGTTCCCTTGGTCTTATCCATGGAAAAGAGGAATGTGGCGGGAGGAGACCATGCATCCATAAAGAATTAAATGATTTCCCAAAGCCAAATCTAGAATACTAAAGACATGGATAAAAGAAAGACATGTTTATATTTAAATTTTAAATAGAACATTGGTTACATTTGGTTTTCATTTTCTAAAAAATCAGCAGATAGCATAAATATAGCAAAAGCAAAAGTGATGTTGGTTAATTTAAAATGAATAGGTAAGGTTGGGCATGGCGTCATGCCTGAAATCCTAGCACTTTGGGAGGTTGAGGCAGGTGAAGCACCTGAGGTCAGGAGTTCGAGATCAGCCTAGCCAATATGGTGAAACCCCGTCTCTACTAAAAAGCACAAAATTATGGCACATTGGCAGATGCCTATAATCCCAGTTACTTGCGAGGCTGAGACAGGAAAATAGCTTGAATCCAGGAGGTGGAGGTTGCAGTGAACCAAGATCATGCTACTGCACTCCTGCCTAGGCAACAGAGCAAGACTCTAAAAATAAATAAATTAATAAATAAATTAAAAAAAATCAAGTGGATAGGTAAACTCTTCCTTTCAATGAACTTAAATTTCATTTTGAGCTAGTCTGCAATATTTCCATAAACTTGTTTGAGATTTAGCTTTTTAAGCACTTGTGTTTTGTGCCATATAATGAAATTAATAATTCAGGAAAAGATCCTTTTTTTAACTAAATAAAATTCAATATTGTTTTTAGTTTTCCCTGTCACTCTATCTTACTTTGTTTGAGGCCCTCATTTACTTCTTTCCTTCCAATATTTAGGATATTGTCTATTCATAAACAAATTTGATGAATTATAACGCTGCTGCTAATATGAACGCCACCACCACCATGAATACTTGCAATAAGAAATATGATTACCTGAGAAAGTGTATTTAATCCCTGCAAACTTCCCAACTGTCTCATTGTCTACCAAGAAAAAAAGGGGTTACTGTTTATCACCTATGCTGTGTTTGACACAACTGATTTCTCATGATATTTGACATTATTAACACAGTGTTTGGTGTAGATCAATTTAACAAAATGAAAGCAGACACAAATCATCACTGAAAGGTCAAAATGTTAAATTTGGTTCTGCCATTGTTACTATTATTACGATCAAAATAATGCAGTTGCTTTTATCATTAAAGGAGAAAAAGATTTATTTAAGTGGGGTTTACAGTGAAACATAGGAAAATAGCTCATTCCATTGAAATATAAATGTAATTATAAGGACATTATTTCATTGACTCTTTTCTCCCCATTTAATTTACTTTGCCTTTTAAAAGTTCAGCCAGAAGAGGAATTTTAGAAAAACAAATGAAACAAGCTAATATAACTTTTACCTCCTTCCCAAACAATGTCTTTCAAAATAATAAATATAAAAACTATTGGAAGAAATGTTAAATGTCTGGATGGATTATCGAGAATGCTACCATTTTAACAGAAAGTCAGTTTAACTTTTTTCATGGGAAGAGATTTAGAATGTTTTGGATTGAGTTTAAGCTAAAAAGTAAGAAAAAAAAATTCCTCAGTGAAATTAGCTTTCATGTGAAATAAACATCTAGCTCAAATAGGTGTTGATGACCCCCAGCTTGCCATGATACATGGAAATTTCACAAGAGCTTGTGAAAAATTTATAATCTTATAAATATATTTCTGTGTATAACTGTCAATATTTTATTGACATGACCAAGATTTCTGTTTTGCTGGGGTTTTCTAAACAGAATCTATATTATGTGAGAACTGCAATAAGACAAATATACCGTACAACTTATACAGGAAGTATCACAGTACAATGTTAATGCTATTTACCAGACTTATAAGAAATTAAATTTTGTATTGGTAATTTTTTTTTCATGAGAACTTTATCTCATAAGATAGTATAAGAAGCAGGATTAAATATAAACTGTGAGTACAGATCAATGTATTTTAATCAGTGTAGTAATTTTATTAATGTACATATAATGTATAAGGCATTAATTATTAATATAGCTTTGGTTTGCATAGAGACAATGTTCTAAAAACATCTGAGAGTTTGAAATTGCAGTAGAATTATAAGACAAAGCTCTAGTAAATGTCATAACTTTTCTAGCACTCCTCAGGATAGTAGCCACAAACTTCTGACTAGGAAAACTGAGAAACACACCATCCTATTTCTCCTGTATCACAAATATATCAATGTAAAGTTAACATGTAAAAAAATCTGACAATACATACCTCAAGGCTCAAACTAGCCATACCCGGTGTTCCAGATCGCTGAGGAAACAACTGAATGAAAGTAAGAATAATTTTGAGTCTCATTGGTGCAAAACTTCCTTTGATGCTCATTGGGCATAGGCTATCCCTCCAGTACATAAGGGCTACCTGAGGGGCCAACATTTTGGTTTATTACCCAAATGACTTGAGTACTTGGGCAGAATGAAGAAGAATGTAAGTTATTTTGGGGAATCAACATAGCATTTGATAACTTTGCTCCCACATGTATCATCATCCTTTGTCTCTATCTTAATGCTTTGTTGCTTTAAAAGCAAAATATGATTTAGAATTACACACAGGAGAAGTAGAATAAAGCAACAAAATAGAAAACTACTGGTACTTTATCTTCTTAAAAAATTACTGCAGAGAAAAGTAAAGGGGACAAACTCAGGCTGAATTTTCATGTGCTTTTGACAAACCTACATGATTTTGGTTTATGGGATGTGGCATGGAATCATGACATTGAGAAAAATCATGTGCAAAATCTAACTTGATTCCCACTCAAAGGGCTTCAGCAAATTCTCTATCATTTTTAATGAAATATTATTTTATGCATAGGCATAGGATATCACTTCAGTACATAAGGGCTACCTGAGAGGCTAATCTGTGTTTATACTTTGGGATCATATCAGGTTTTTTTTTTCTTAAATAAAAAGCATTCTAGCACAAAATACTATTATACTTAATATATTCATTTAAAAGTTGTTCAAAAATATACCTATCTATTCAATTAGCTTTTCAAAATGTAAGGTATTTTTCTTTCCTTTTTTTTTTTGAGACCAAGTTTCACTCTGTCGCCCAGGCTGGAGTGCAGTGGCACAGTCTTGGCTCACTGCAACCTCTGCCTGCTGGGTTCAAGCGATTTTCCTGCCTCAGCCTTCTGAGTAGCTGGGATTACAGGCACAAACCACCACCACATCTGTCTAACTTTTGTATTTTTAGTAGAGATGGGGTTTCTACTAAATTCTCAACTTGAGCTCAGGAGGTCAAGACAAGCCTGGGCAACGTAGTGAACCCCATCTCTATTTTAAAAAAATTAAAAAGGAGGTCGGGTGCAGTGGCTCATGTCTGTGTTCGCAGCACTTTGGGAGGCTGAGGTGGGTGGATCACCTGAGGTCAGGAGTTTAGACCATCCAGGCCAACATGGTGAAACCCTGTCTCTACCAAAAAAATACAAAAAAAATTAGCCAGGTATGGTGACAGGTGCCTATAATCCCAGCTACTTGGGAGGCTGAGGAAGGAGAATCACTTGAACCCAGGAAGAGGAGGTTGCAATGAGTTGAGTCTGCGCCATTGCACTCCATCCTGGGCAACAGAACCAGACTGTCTCAAAAACAAAACAAAACAACAACAACAAAAAAGAAGACTAGCGGGAAGGGAAAGGCATTATAAATGTGTAGCAAATACTCTGGGTAGGGAACGAGGTTAGCTGTGTAGACAGGAAGAGTGATTGTGCATGTATGCGTGTATGTGGTGGATAGCTTGTTGAGAATTTAGGGATTGGTGAGAGCAGGACCTTCTCCCCCACTATTTGCCAGTAAATAAATAAGACATCTTAGATCGGACGACAGAACAAAGTGTACTTTTCTTCCTATCTGCTGTAAGTCATAGCTTAAAGAATATTTACGTGAATGTATACAGTCAGGGGATACATTTCCCATGCAGAATGGAAAGGAGAACATCTGATTTGATAGGCAGTCAGTTGGCAATAATAAGCAATTATTCTGTTCCTCAGAGTGGACCTGATTGACTCAGGTGTGGATCAATATAGGTTCAAAGAATGCCAATGTATTAGACTGATGATGAATGGCTGAGGCTGACCCCAATGTCAGTTTCATACAAAGGTAAGCCAGGGTGGCACCCTCAATTTTTCTTTCATTTAAAATTCATCTTGTGTGATGGAACAGAGATTCTATTTTTATTTGTGGAATTAAGGTTTTCATCATTATAATCAGTTTTCATCCTCTTTCTCCATTTCATCCTCTTTCTCTAAAACACTTTAAGAAAACAAATAGCTAACCATTTCTTTTAGGGAATTAAAATATTCTAAAGTTTATTTGGGGCCAACTGTGAGCTCCTGGAGACAAGAGATCATGTCTTACTTACTTTCATTTTTTCAATGCCCAGCACATTGCTGGATGCATGGCAGCTCCTCAGTATATATTTGCTAAATGCATACAGCAGCCAAATAAATTTTTGTGATAACAGAATTGCATGCTGTTGGCTGGAGTTCAGTGTTCAAAAGCTTGTGTTTGCATGAGATCATTTCAATATATACTAGAGTGGATCAGGTGTGGGACTGTAATACGAAATTAGTCCCATTGCTATGATATGTTTTGATTTAAGAAACTTCAGCTCTCAGTCACACAATTTCATGCTTACAAGGTAAATTTTCTAGTTAATTACTAGCTTCAAATGGAATTATCTAGCTCAGTTTTGTAACCATAGTAATTTGGCAGATTGTTCTTTTTGAAATGAAGAAAATGTACTTTTTTTTTCCAGAGAAATTTCCTCTTTCCATTTCAACTATATAATGATAGCAAGAAGTTGATGATAAAATTGTGCCATGCATTGTGGAGACTAAGTCTTTTAACTTTGAATGAGTAGAAAAAGATTTAGAAGTTGCCTTAAGACTATCTAAAATAAGTTTTTAGTAGAAATATCTCATGTTTCACTTATTGCTTTTTATTTTTATTTTTTAGACAAAATCTCACTCTGTCACCCAGCCTGGAGTGCAGTGGCGCAAGCTTGGCTCACTGCAACCTCTGCCTCCCAGGTTCAAGCAATTCTCCTGCCTTAGCCTCCTGAGTAGCTGGGATCACAGGCACACACCACTATGCCTGGCTAATTTTTGTATTTTTAGTAGAGATGGGTTTCACCATATTGGCCAGGCTAGTATTGAACTCTTTACCTCAGGGGGTCCGCCTGCCTCAGCCTCCTAAAGTGCTGAGATTACAGGCATGAGCCACTGCATCTGGCTATCACTTACTGCTTCTGGATGGCAAGAATGACATCTGGGCAACTATGGCTTTTGACTCAATAGGACTATACCACTGGATTAAATAAAGTGAATCTATGCGTGGACTCTCAGTCCATGTCCCTTCAGTGTTCTTTGGAGTCTGACACGTAGGAACCTCTTCTGGGACACACTCTAAAGACTGACTTACCGGCACTGCAAAACTCATTTCCAGAAGGCCTAGGATCAGTATCAGGTCCTTCATTTTGAAAAGTGGAATCTAAAATATAAGTTAGTTGGAGAATTAAATCAGATGAATTTTTATACAGAATGGTTGAAAGACAATTTTAAAAATGAGCCTGAGTCTCTGCTCTTCCAAAAACAATAGGTATAAAGGTTAGAACAACAAAACAAAAACTAAATGTTACTAAACAACTGATTTGTATGTAGTAGTTCTGAAATGAATTAACAAGCAATTAAAAATTATCTAAGCACTTTTTAAATGGTGCTACAGCCTAAATAAATATGTAGGAACAACCTCCATGGATATTCTTAAAGTGCTATGTTTTATTTCATAAAATGAATTTTGAATTTAAAAATCCTTTCCACTAAGTAAAATATTGGTCTATAAGATATTATTCATAGAAGTTTATAATTTGCTTACCCTTTGGAACACATTTTGAAATGCATGTGAAATGTAATGGAACTAACAATCATTTTGTAGCAAACCTTTATTTGCAGGAATAGAGGGTATATCATTGCACCTTTAGGTACTCTATGTAACCATGTGAAAACTTATCTTTTCAAATGAGAGTAAATTGACTATTTTAATTTCCTTTGGTGTTAGTGGAAAATATGTCTCAAATTTAGTTTTCCTCTTCCTAAAATTATCTTTTAAAATTTATTCTATAAACTCAAAAAGCTCTTTATTCTTACATGAATAGAGATCTGAATAGCCAAGAAATTTATTCATCTTTTAATATTTAAAAAAATTAGGCACTGTCACTAAAAATAAAAAAAAAAAAAAAAAAAAAAAAAAAAAAAAAAAAAAAAAAAAAAAAAAAAAAACAAAAAAAAAAAACCCAAAAAACAAAATACAAAAAACCAGTCCAACGATAAAAGTCTTTTTTTTTTTCTTAGTTGAATGAGTATTAGGCATGTCATCTCTGGAACATGCTAATGGATTACAACAAGCAATAATTCAGCTACTGGTGACAAATGAAGATAAATCCTCTTTATAAAAGCTGTCTGGAGATAGGAAAAAAAGAGTTTACAGGAAACACATGGAAATCACAAAATCCCATTTTACCTTAGATGCTGACATGCACTGTGCTCTCAGGGCCTGATGATGCCAAACAAGATAGTTCTAAGAAAAGAAGATTAAAATTTTTTTCAGGACTGTGCGTGGGACTTGCTCTGTACTTCTCATTCAGTGAAGATCAGGAACCTTTATTTAAAGTGAAAATCCACCAATCAAAGTGAAGGAAAATGGCAGGGGAGGGGGAAGGAATCTCTGCTCCTGCAATTAGTCTACACCCTTTTATTGCGTGCAGGGACATTGGCCCAGCAGGTTCTCATTACTTTTAATTGTACTGCAGCCCCTGTACTTATTCAGAGAACTTGATAGCAGGAAAGGGAGTAAAGGAATAATGGACATGGGCTCTGAAGACAATTATTTTGGTGAACTGGGGGAAATACATGTAAAATAGGTACAAAACAAGCCATTATCTGTTTTGTGCTGGTTTTATCTGCAGATAAAGCTAGTGACCCAATGCTAGCATTCTTTAGATTTTCATTCCCCGGTTTGTTGTAGTGAAAGTAACTACCCTCCTTCCCCCCAGCACACACAAAGTCTAAAATGTTAGATGGATAATGAATGTGTGTGATTTCTTCCTTGAATTTCCTAGATATTTTCATATCTGGAGATAATTGATTAGAAATAGCCAAGCTTTTGTGAGATACTACAATTGTACCCTCTGCTAGAATCACTTCAGGTAAACCTTTGGTGCATTAAAAAAAATTTTTTCTGGGGACAGTGTCATAAATCTGAACATTCTCCGTGAACCAAATCAATGGGCACAAGCGTCAGTTCACTCTTCAGATAGACAACATTTCCAGGCCTTAGTATCAAACCAGGGTAATATGACATATTTGGATAACTTAAAAGGTTAACATTAACGCAAATAGGTTTTTCTCCATGTACAGATAATATCTGGAATGTGGATTGAACATTAGCTGCTTTTGGTTCTCTGCCCATCCTTGTCTTTCCAAAGCTATGATTTCAGATATGATAGGGATAAGCATTTGAGATTCCTTTCTGAAGAAGGGATGAGTCAGTACACTCTTTAGGGAAGTAGGGATCTTGCCAATTACAGGGAACATTGAGGAAGCTGTTATTTTGCGAGAAAGATGTATCTAAACTCAAATGTAGGCCTAACAGCTTCAAATAATGTTATCTTAGAAGCTGCTTCTGAAAACCTCTGTTTTCCACTGATACCAGAATTATCTTTAGGATGCAAAGAAATGAAGAATGTGAATGTGTTTTGCAAACAGCAAAATGTTATTGAAATGAAAAGTATTATTTTGCACACTCTCTCTGGTGCTTGATGCAGTCCCTTAATCTCCTTTGAGCCCCAGTTTCTTCTTCTGTTATGTAAGGATAATAATTCATGACCACAGGCTT